>NC_087185.1:14161663-14239163 GCF_035594125.1 Scylla paramamosain
TTAGCGTATGCATTAAAAACAAACATCTGAAGTCACACAAGGGCCTTCCGATCTCCATTTTTTGTGTGTGTGTTTTTTCCAGCTTATTTTTCTCGCTTGAAGGCTGAAAACAATTCGATCGCCTTATTTATTAAACTGAGGGAGGCTGTCCTGAAAACACCTGGAAAATAGGACTTGAAGGGCAGTCACTTCACCGGGACTGTAGTGAATATTGTGTTTCATCTTATATTTTAACAGCATGTGACTTCCTAGTAAAATAAATAAATAAATAAATAAATAAATAGGTGAAATGAAATGACTAAAGATGTAGATATTAATGGAAAAGAGGAAACAGGGAAGGAGGGAAGGAAGGAAGGTAAGGCGTTAAGGAAGGTAGTAAGACAAAATTTAGGTGAAATGAAGTGACTAATGCAGGAAGCCCAGAGATAAAAATGGAAAATCGAAGAGGAGACAAGGAAAGAAAGGAGTAAAGGAAGTGGGCAAAGAAAGAAAAAGAAAAAAGGAAGGAAATAAGGAAAGAAGAGAGAACGGAAAGAAAGAAAGAAGAAAGAAAAACAAAGGAAAGGAAGTGAGGGAAGAAAGAAGGGAACGAAGAAGGGATGAGAAAAAGGGAAGGAAGGAGGCGAAGGAAGGAAAGAAGAGAAGGAAGTAAAAAATTATCATTGATACATAGACGCTGAAAATAAGAATAGGAAGAGAGAGAGAATAAAAAAAAGCAGATAAGGCAACGGACAAAGGAAGGAAGGAATGAAGGGAAGGAGGTAAAAAGACAACTGCTGCCCGTTAAAGGAGGAAAAAGACAGACGGGAGAGAATTTTACCTCCAAACAACCGAACGCGACTTTCATGCCCTGGAATTAATAAAAATGTAATCATCTGACTTGAAGTATCAGAGTAGCGCATCACTGGGTCGTTTTAGTAAAGATCTCGGGCAATTTTTGACTCTCTAAATGCGGTGGCTGTCTTGTGCTCTTATTTAAACAGAATACATGTTTTTACTAAGTTTCACGAGTGCTGTCTTAAAATGAATGAGCTGTGTGCTGTCAAGTAGATTTCTCAGTCTAAAAATATCTGGTTTCGCACGATTTCAAGTTGGAATAGACTGATTTAATGTTTCAGGAAGCCACCCGGATTTTAAAGGGTTAAAAACAAATGACACGAGACACTGGTCATTTTTAGCTTAACTTTTTTTTTTTACAGGGTTTCCACTTAAGTGATGTTAGGAACCGTGGCTTTACACCTTCCTCTGCCACCTGCCACTCTGCCCAGGGTTCACATTCCGAAACCCTTCTGCGCCACACCTCCAGTATTTCAAATAGCTCTGGTTGGAACTAAAGGGCTTTTTAAGGATGTTTTCACAGTTTTAGTGAGAGATTAACAAGATTTCTACATTACTGAAAGGGATAAAAGTCTTCAGAACCCCGGCTAATCATCCCTGTGGCCTTGGAAAATAGTCGAGGTGAGAAAGCCAGTCATGCAGGCACAGGTTCACAGTTCCCCGTCCACCTCCACTCGTTCCACCAGTGTCCAGAAACTTAGCTCTGTCTTCCTCTTGCTCTCGCTTCCTCTAGTCTTTCTAATAAGCAGTTCCTCTCAATGTCCTCTGCTCTCAGTACACGGCCAACACACCATGACCACACGCAGACACGTATCCTTATTTTATGATTTTATTTTATTTCTTAGGTGTGCAATGTTTAAATAAAAATCAAATAAACAATTAACAATGGAGTACTTTTATATATTGTATCCCTTTTGTAATTTGATTGTTTTTTTTTTACTTTATGTGTGTGTAATGTTCAAATGAAAATAAATAAATAAATAAATAAATAAACAACAGAGTATTTCCATATATTGTATCCAACATGCTGCAGCTGGATAAATCACTTGTATGTAACGAAATGGTACAACATAATAAATCCAAATACCTTTTGTACTTTTACATGAACAAAATAAATGAATAAATACACAGCGGTTTCCATATAATGTATCCAGCGTACTCGAGCTGGATAAATCACTTGTATGTAATGAAATAGTGAAACATAATAAATTCACACATCTTTCTTGCCTTTACAAAAAAAAAAAAAGACCACAAAGAAATTATCTCCACGTAATTCTGAAAAAGTCTAATTCTACTCCAAATGTTCTCAAGAAAAATATTGGTATGTAAGGAACCAACTGAACTAATTTTACACACCCAGCTGTTCTTAGGAAGGAAAACTTGATGGTAAAAATATCCCTGCTTAATTTTCAACTTTACATCTACTCCAAAGGTTCAGAAGTTTGGGGAGAATTCTTATAATGAAGTCGTGTTTTCAGTCTTGTAATGATTTCGAGTTTGATTTTTTTACCTTGTTTTTCCAGAGTTCAGTCCGGGGGTGTTGAGTTGAGGGGGACTCAGGTAATTAAACAAGGCCCAGGTACTGAAGAAGAGTCCTCTTCAGGTAGGCACAGAGAAGGTACGTCCTCGAGGGAACAATTGAAAAGTGACCTCCTCCTCAAATTACAAGGTCGTCCTCGAGTTAAAAATTAGTCCTTTAAAAATGTAATGAAAGGATGTGAATGAATGAATGAATGAATGAATGAATGAATGAATGGGCGTGTGACGCAGTGAAGGAAGTCGGAAGGTCAGAGCTCTTAACCATGGCGTCTTTGTACCATAGATGAATATACAAGTAAATACATAAAAAATAAACAATGCATCTTGAATTGAAAAGAGAAAAAAAATTGTACTCGTTATTGTAAGGGAGTAAAGGCCCAAAGTCGTCTTATAGAATACAAAAATAAAAATAACGCCAAAATATCGTTACAAAACATTTAAAAAGCACAAAAAATATTATTTCAACGCGAAAAACGTGAGAGAGAGAGAGAGAGAGAGAGAGAGAGAGAGAGAGAGAGAGAAAATACACCGTAAAGAAAAAAGTTTAGTAAATTCACCAAACAGACAATTCAAGAGGCCAACACCGTGTAGTTGCCGCGGGGAGTCCAATTAAACGCGTGACACTGTGGTTCCCAACACGCGTCACCCTCACCACGCCAGGCAGACACACCGAACACAACACAATGTAACTTAACCTTACCTAACCTAAACACTGCATTACATCACAACCCACTGTACCACAAGAGCACCTGATCTCTCCTATTCTTTCTACAATCCTCCTCCTCCTCCATGTCCCTATCCTAGTCTCCCTCCTTCTCCTCCTCCTCGTCCTATTCTCTCTCATCCTCTTTTCACATCCGTATCCCTCCTCCTTCTCCTCCATTCTCTCCTCTTTATCTTCCTCCTCTTCTTACTTCTCCCCCTCATATTTTTTTTTGTTTGTTTTCTTTTCCTTTTTTTCTTTTTTTTTACTCTTCTATCTCTTTCTTCATCCTCTAGGTTCTATTTTCTTCTTTCATCATCCACCTCCTCCTTTCCTCCTCCTCCTTTTCAGCTCGGAAAGAGAAGAAGCTCCCCTTTAGAAGACAAAGCATTAGTATTTTGTGAGAGCCAGAGCGAAAGCGAGAGCGAGAGCGAGAGCGAGAGCGAGAGAGAGAGAGAGAGAGAGAGAGAGAGAGAGAGAGAGAGAGGAAGACATACACAGACAGGCAGAATTACAGATCAAAAACGCTGACACCGAAGCACACACACACACACACACACACACACACACACACACACACACACACACACACACACACACACACACACACACACACACACACACACAAGGAGGCACAAATAAACGCACAGCAACAGGTGAGAGAACAGGTGAGGAGCAATAAACACCAGGTATCTGAAGGGAGGCACGGAGGGAAGGAAGGACGAGACAAACTATTTCTCGCCCAAAGATTTCATTACTGCGCGAGGAAGGAAACGGAACCAGAAAAATGGATGGGAGAGAAAGAGAGTGAGTGAGAGGAACGTTTCGAGGTATTGGCGCGCTGTGAAGGACAAAATATATGGCAAAGGATCATTAAATTCCACGAGAGTAGGAGAGGGAGAGGAAGAGGAAGGTTGGGTAAGGAGGGGGTAGTAAAGAGAAACAGGATCGAAAAGAAAGGAAAGGAAAAGAAATACTAATAAGACATTTTCACTAGCCGAGATTATACTAGAAGATAAAGATAAAAAAAACAAATCAACAAGGAATGAAAAGGAAGATAAAACGAAAGGAGAATGGAAAGAAAACCGTACATATTGCCGGCCTATTTCCCTCTATCACTGGGAGAAAGAATGGAGTAACTGGAAGAGGGGAAGGAGAGGGAAAGGGGTAAAAAGTAAAGGGTAGTTACACAGGGAAGGGAAGATGGGAAGAGGGAAGAATATTGAAGGCACACGGCTAGCCTGTTTGTTTCGCCCTATCAACTGTGAAGGAGGAGGAGGAGGAGGAGGAGGAGGAGGAGGAGGAGGAGGAGGAGGAGGAGGAAGAGGAGGAGGAGGAGGTAAAGCCTTCTGTCATGACTTAGGAAAACACATGCAAGTCTTGCGGAGGAATTAACACATCCTCGCTAACTCCTCCTCCTCCTCCTCCTCCTCCTCCTCCTCCTCCTCCTCCTCCTCCTCCTCCTCCTCCTCCTCCCCACCACCACCACCACCACCACTACCACCACCACAAGACTTACGCCAATTCCCGGAAGTTTTGACCGCTACATCATGGAACCGCTAAAGCCAACGAGACTCGGAACGCGGGTCTGGGCTGCATGCGTGACTGGCGCTGAGAAACTACCTCCCCCCTGCCGAAGAATTGTGAGGCAGGGAGTGGTACCAGGAGAGAATAGGGAGGGTGAGAGGGAGGATGAGAAAGGAAAGGATTAGGGAAAGTTAAGATAAAGGAGAGAATTGGGGGATAAAGGGAAGGAAGGAGAGAAGATATAGAGAGATGGAAAGTGAAGGGAAAATTAAGATATACCAAGAAGAGGAAAGAAGAGAAATAGAAAGAGAGGAGAATAAGAAAGGAAGAGAAAAGGAATAAAACGAGAGGGACGAATTAGACGGAATAAGAAGGAAAAGAACGGAAAGAAGACAACTATGAAAAGAAACCGGGAGATAAGAAAAGGGCAAGGAAAGGAAAGGAGTAAAAGATAAAAGAGGCAATTAACAAGGGAATAAGTAAACGGAAAAAGACAGAGGAAGGAAATAAGACGAAGGATAAAAAAAAAGATGGAGAAAAATAGGGAGATAGAACAAAGAAAGAAGTAAAGATGGAAAAGACAATTAAAGAAAGCAAAGGATTAGAGAAAGTTAAGATACAGGAAAGAATTGGGAATAGAGGAATACACCAAGGAGAGGGAAAGAGAGAAATACAGATAGAAAGAAAACAAGAAAAGAACACGAAAGGAGTAAAAACAGAAGACGGATAAATTAGATGGAATGAGGAGGAAGAGGAAGGAAAGAAGAGAAGTAGGGAGAGAAACAGAAAAATAGGAAGTGAACAAGAAACAGGAAAATAATAAGAAAGCAAAGAGAAAAGGAGATAATTAACGATGGGATAAAGTAGAGAGAGAGAGAGAGAGAGAGAGAGAGAGAGAGAGAGAGAGAGAGAGAGAGAGAGAGAGAGAGAGAGAGAGAGAGAGAGAGAGAGAGAGGAAAGAAGAGAACAAGTGATAAAGGGATATGGAAATAGGAAGAGAGCAAGAAACAGGAAAGGAATAAGAAAAGGAAGAGACAATTAATGGAAGGATAAACTAGAAGGAAAGAAGAGAAAGAAAGAAAGAAGATAAAAAAAGAGCCACAAGGAAGAATAAATTAGGGAGAGAAATTAAAAGAAAAGAAAGAAGGGGAACAGAACCGTAAAGAAAGATGGATACAAAAAGTAATAACGAGATTATATATAAAAAAAATATACAGGTGGAAAAGACGCCAATTTGGGAGGGAAAAAAAAAAGAGAATGGTGGTGATTCAGAGTTTATGGACACGTGTGAGGAGGAAATAAGGAGGGAATATGGAGGAAATATGAGAGCTATGGGAGGAAATAAAAGGTAATTTGGAGGACAGTAGGCAGAACTTGGAATAGAGAGCCAAGAATAAGATTTGGGAGAGCGAAAGACAAAAGAAATACATAAAGCGACTTAAATAAGAACAACAGAAGAAGAAAAAGAAGTAATACTGAGGAAAATGAACATAAATAAGAATAAATAGGAAAGTTACAAAACCGAAACAAAAAAAACGATCAAAGCAAACAAATCTAAAAAAGAAAAAAATAATACAAATGAAAAAAAGAAAAAAAAGAATGGAGAAGCAAACAAGACTTAGAATAAATGGAATAAGGTAAATTAAGAAAAGAATGAGGAAAAATGGCTTAAAAAAAAGCAAAAGAAAGCAAGCAAAAAACAAGAATAAGGACAAAAGAACAAAACTGGAAAGAGAGAGAGAGAGAGAGAGAGAGAGAGAGAGAGAGAGAGAGAGAGAGAGAGAGAGAGAGAGAGAGAGAGAGAGAGAGAGAGAGAGAATGCGAATCGTCAAGAGAGGCGTGGCAAAGGTCTAGACAAGATGAACCAAGAGTAAACTTCATGTCTTCGCTGAGTGACAAGGCGATCCTTTTTTTTTTTTCCTCACACGAAGCACTGACCTGTGACAACGCCTGAGGGAGTGGGAGGAGGAAGAGGAGGAGGAGGAGGAGGAGGAGGAGGAGGAGGAGGAGGAGGAGGAGGAGGAGGAGGAAAGAAAAAGAAAGTGGTGGCAGATTCACGCGAGCCTCAACAAGGATAGGGAGAAGAGAATGGCAAAGATTGAAACATTGAAAGGAAAGAGTAGAAAAAGGAACACGGAAAAAAAAAATAAGAAAAACGAAACCAGAATAAATGAAGAGACAGGAAACATCCATTGAGAAAAAGACTAGTAAGAGTAAACTAAAGAGTAAACTAGTAAGAATAAACTATGATATAAAATAAAGTATATCGAGAAATAAATTGCAAGAGAAGATACAGGAAAATGAGGAACAAATAGAAGAGGAAAAGAGAGAAGCTAAAGAAAAAGGGGGGAAAAGGGAGAAATGGGAGGTAAATGGAGAAATGAAGGAAGGGGAAAGTGCAATGAAGGGGGGAATGAAGAGTTGAAGGGAAACATGGAAAAGAGAAAAGTGGGGAAGGAGAGAAGTGGGGAGCGAGAGGAAAGAGGTAGAGGATCAGAAGAGGGAGGGATAGAAGGAGAGGGGAGGGCTGCAATTGAATGGGGAAAGCGTGAGGGTTTTGACAGAAAGCGCTTTGTCCTTCCAGCAATAGGAAAATGTGCAAGACACCACGATTTTTCATTCCACAGAGAGAGAGAGAGAGAGAGAGAGAGAGAGAGAGAGAGAGAGAGAGAGAGAGAGAGAGAGAGAGAGGAGAATTTTCATTAAACTTTTCAACTTATTTTATTCATACTAGTCAATGAACATAACAGTAATAATAATAATAATAATAATAATAATAATAATAATAATAATAATAATAATAATAATAATAACAATAATAATAATAATAATAATAATGGTGTTTCCAGTAAGCCAGGGAACCAAACCAATAACACAACGTAGAGGAGGATCTGAAGGGACCATTAACTACAAACCCATGACAATATTCCCTTATCACAAGATCTATTCCTTGGAGAAAAAAAATACTAAAACTAATAATAAAACCTTCCCGGTAATAGACGAAGCCTAAATGAGCCAAATTGCCTCCCTGGATAAGACAGGTTATTGGAATAAGCTAATTTTCTCTTAATTTACGACGCAAAAAAAACGTGACTCAGGAAAAGACAGGGAAAACAGGGACGGTGGGAGGTGACTTCCTTGCGACATAACAGTAACAGGATTTATGTATGAAGTAGTGACATTTTATTGAAACATATCCAAATACATTGCTAGTCTTTGTGATGGACCAACAACATACTTCAAGTCACCAGTGGGCGTTTTAATATTGTACCTTTGTGTTTTATAGATGTGGATTCTGTTGCGGTCAGTATAATAATAATAATAATAATAATAATAATAATAATAATAATAATAATAATAACAATAATAATAATAATAATAATAATAATAATAATAATAATAATAATAATAATATCGTAGAGGAGAAAATATTAGTTTATAATTACTAAACACATGAAGACAAAAGATTAATTTTTATGAGTGTTAAAAGTAGGAGGCTGGAAATAATATTAAAGTTATACTAGGAGCTGGTCAGACCTCATCTAGACTACGCTGTGCAGTTCTGGTCCCCACATTACAGGAAAGATATAGGTCTATTAGAATCAGTACAGAGGAGAATGACTAAAAGGATACAGGGGATGAGGAGTATTCCTTACGAGGCGAGATTGAAGCTGTTAAATATACATTCTTTAGAGAGACGTAGGTTAAGAGGGGACCTGATAGAAGTCTTTAAGTGGTATAAAGGTTATAACAAGGGGGATGTGAGCAAAATTCTTAGGATCAGCAACCAGGATAGAACAAGAAATAACGGGTTCAAGCTTGAAAAATTTAGGTTTAGGAAGGAGATAGGAAAAAATTGGTGTACAAATAGAGTGGTAGATGAGTGGAACGGATTCAGTAATCATGTTGTTAGTGCTAGGACATTAGAGAGCTTTAAGAGAAGATTAGACAGGTTTATGGATGGGGATAATAGATGGAAATAGGTAGTGAAGGACAGTCCCCTGTATTTCATACAGGGACTGCCACGTGTAAGCCTGGACGCTTCTTGCAGCTTCCCATATTTCTTATGTTCTTATGTTCTAAAAGATAAATAAATAAAAGCCACGTACAGCTCCTTATACAAACACATATTAACATAATACTAATAAACCTGAGGTATTGTAGAGGCGAGAATCTTGCTTTATAACTACTTAACACGTGAAGACATGAGGCAGTATTGAGCCAACATAATTCTCTGGTAAAACTGATAGAAAAAAAAATAAATAAAATTAAATAAAAAGCCCTGTACAGTTCCTTATATTAACAGACATTAACGTAAAAGTAACAAGAATGAAGTATCGTAGTGGCAAAAATCTTACTTTACAATCACTAAACACGTGAAGGCAAGAGAAAGTATTGAACGAAAATTATTCTGGTGAAAACTGATAGAAAAATAAACGAAAGTCACGTACAACTTCGCATCTCAACACACACATAACCTAAACCATCAAGTCACGGTAAGGGCAAAGGTCTTGCTTCACAACTTGCACAGTGAGGCCAAACCACGGTGCGTGCCATAGCTACTGAACAGAGAGAGGAATGTGTAGAGCTTACTTGCGTCCAGAAAATGCCAAAACTCAACATATCACAGGTCACTGAAGTCAGGTGAGACTGTAAAGGGATTATTTATACCCTACGGAAGAAGGTAATGGGTAATGATTGCAAGATTACGCCACAAAGTTAAGAATCTGAGACAAAGCACTCTACAAATCACGGGGTCACTCAAGTCAGGTAAGACTGAAAAAGTGAGTATTTATATCTTACGGATGAAGCCCAAGGGTGAAGCATTGCATACACTGCAACATTACTCCACAAAGTTACGAATCTCGGTCAGATTATAATCAACGCAAACTCTGCAATTCACAGAGTCAGGTAACTCAAGTCAGGTAAGATTGTGAAAGTGACTATATAATATAACCTAAGCAAAGAAACTAAGTGGTGATACATTTAAGATTAATCCATAAAATTAAGAATCTGATTCAAATTATAATCAACGTAAACTCTACAATTCACAAACTCACTAAATCATCTAAGAATGTGAAGAAAATAATTATACCCTACGACAGGAGCTAAAGAACACATTCCAAGATGATCCACAAGTTTTGAAGTTGAAACACTTAATTTCGACCTATGAATGATGTTAACTCCTTTCCTTGCGATAACCAACAATTCACACCACTGAAGGAATGATACAAAATTATACTAGCACGTACAAGAAAGAAAAGAGGGAATAAAAGAGCTTTCCAATGTCTAATATATATTCTTCTTCGAGATGGCGGTAGAACAAAAAGTAACATCTCGAGTGGTATGCGATTAAAGCAAGGTGAGCCAAATAGCCAATTACCAAGGCAAACTCTTCACATCACGGGGTCACTAAGACAGGTGAGACTGGATACGATAGCGAAGAGAATAACAAGCTACCAAACAAATACTAAAGTACGAAATATTGCAAGATTATCCTACGTAGTTAAGAATCTGAAAGGCTTAATTTTGACCTATGAGTTGCGTTGAGTCAAATTATCAAGGCAAATTCTAATTCTACACATCACGGGGGCCACTCCTCAAGCGCGTTTGTCAACTGACGGTTTATAACTTACCAAAACAAACTAAAATACTTGATTATTCCATATACTTAAGAATCTGAAGGACTTAATTATTTTGACTTGCGAATGACGTTAAATTTAATCATCAATGTAACCTTTTCTCTCCCATTTACAAAACCATTTATCTTCCCCATTCACAACCCACAATTCCATTCAGTGCAAAAAAAAACATCGCCTGAACTGACGTCTGAATATGACCAATGAAAGATACGGAGTTCATTGTTCAAGTCAACCTTTCCCTTCCGTACGCAGTCTGCAAGGAAGTATCGGTAATGTCATACAAAAGTCGTTTCTGAATAAGAGCTACAATACTACGTTGTTTAATTATGACGTTAAGAACCCAATATATCACAGCATATCGTATCCCCTTTTGTCATTTATCATTATTATTTTTAGAATTTTTTTTACTTATATTTTTTTCTCCACCTTTTGTTCTTTATTATTATGTTTTGTTATATTTTTTACTTTTACTTTATG
This sequence comes from Scylla paramamosain, assembly GCF_035594125.1. Classification (NCBI taxonomy): domain Eukaryota; kingdom Metazoa; phylum Arthropoda; class Malacostraca; order Decapoda; family Portunidae; genus Scylla; species Scylla paramamosain. Next base: position 14,172,389 of record NC_087185.1, read on the forward strand.
CGTTTTTCTCCAATTGTACTTTCACATCATTATTAAGTTTAGTTATATTTTGCATTATTAACCGAAAGCCAATTTTGGTCGCTTATACTTTTAGTAAACAATGTGAGCAAAAGTTTGTCAATTTATCTATCTTATTTACCAACAAGAATGCAACACAAGACACAATGCCACGGTTATACTTTCAGTAAATAATTGAGCCAGAGTTTATCTATTTAACTTATTTACCAACAACAACGCAGAAGAGGACACAATGCCACGCCACATACCTTGGCAGGCAACACGATCCGCTCTCCCTCAAACCTAACAGCGGGTCACGGAATACGATAGGGACGATACACTTACGCAACACAGTTAGGAAAGCAACCTTAGGACCTTTTTATAGCACAGCACTGGCCACCGGGGTACATAAAACACAGGAGAGGGGGCCACTGCTCTACCCTAGATTATGGCCAGGGAGGATGGGGACCTGAATGGAGGACCCTCGCTCCCTCAAGTCCTTAGCAGTCCTCTAAAGGGTCCTCCAAGGGTCTCTCTGCCCCATAGGGTGTGCTGGGTCCTCGCCAAGACACGTGGGTAGAAATATTTACCCGTCGGCTCTAATTTTATCGCTTGATGTGACGTCATTCGCATAATGTGCTGTGAACGGTACGGGTCAGTGTGTGTGTGTGTGTGTGTGTGTGTGTGTGTGTGTGTGTGTGTGTGTGTGTGTGTGTGTGTGTGTGTGTGTGTGTGTGTGTGTGTGTGTGTGTGTGTGTGTGTGTGTGTGTGTGTGTGTGTGTGTGTGTGTGTGTGTGTGTGTGTAATGGTGCCAGGGTTAAGGGTACTAGAGTAGGGTACAGATAACAAGGTCACTACTAAAAGGACAATAAGATAAATTAAAGTGAAAAGAAAAAGTAACACAAGACTAGCAAAGGAAGGAAGAAAAGTGTGGACAGGCAAAAAAAACGATCACAACTGAAATAATAAAAGAAAAACGGAAAAAAAACAAGGGAAGAAATAAACGTAAGGAAGAGAAAACGAGAAGTGACGTAAGAGTAGCAAGGAGAGGAAGGGAAATTTGAAGGTCAGGATAAATGTAAGCAATGAAGGGGGTGGGAAGAGCGGCAGGTGTAGTGAGGTGCGGAGAAGGACCAGGTGTGTTAAGCAGGTAAGGGAAAGGTGGAGGAAAGGTGCAGGGAGGGTGAAGGGAGCAAAGCGTAACAGGGAAGGATGATTAATGAGGGGGGAAGGGGGGATCAGTCTAGCAGGTTATAAAACTTAACTGCTAACACTCATCTTTATTTTGCCTCAACGTGATGTCATTTAATCTACCATAAAAAAGAAGCCATAATTATTTGGTTAGTTTTTTGTTTTTTTTTGTGTTGGTGTGATTTTTTTTACAAGTCGTTCATCATCCCTGTCAGCTTTCATCTCCATCACCATCACTCGCCAATTGTTCCCATCATGACTTGTAACCCACCTGTAGTACTAGTAGTAGTTAGTAGTAGTAGTATGTAGTAGTAGTAGTAGTAGTAGTAGTAGTAGTAGTAGTAGTAGTAGTAGTAGTAGTAGTAGTAGTAGTAGTAGTAGTAGTAGGAATGATGGAAATGATGATGATGACGGTGGTATTAATAAAAGTAGTAATAAAAAATAATGATAATCCTAATCCTAACAATAATAATAATGACAATAATAATAATAATAATAATAATAATAATAATAATAATAATAATAATAATAATAATAATAATAATAATAACAAACTAACCTGAACAATAACAATAACTTCAGAACACAGTAATCACCAAAATGAAATTACCTCCTGATTTGCAGTTATTACAATAACACGCCAGAAGTTTTCGCTCAGCCTGGCCCGCCTCAGCCCTCAGCCCAGCGTGTCAGTGGCCATCGCACGCGTATCAAATTTCTTCAACAATCACATCCATTTGATCAGGAAAAATATCACGTATAAACATAAAAAAAAACACGATACAAAACCAAACCAACAAAGAAACGAACGAAAATTTACGCCAACGACACAGTACAATGGCAACACTCCATTTACTTTCGCTCCCATTTTTTCCCCTCCTATTTTTTCACCTGCATTTTCTGGCCAGGGAAAAATGAGGGAGCTGATTTAATCAATGGTATAAAAAGCGAAGTTGTGTTCATTTTTTAAGTGGTGGTGGTGGTGATGGTGGTGGTGGTGGTGGTGGTGGTGGTGGAAAATGTTTAGGTAGCTTTGGTGGTAGTGATGCTGAAGGTGATGACAGTGATGGCGGTGGTGAAGGAGAACAAGTCAGTAGTAGTAGTAGTAGTAGTAGTAGTAGTAGTAGTAGTAGTAGTAGTAGTAGTGATGGTGGTGGTGGTAGTAGTGGTGGTGGTATTAAAGATGGCGATGATGGTGTTAGGGGTTATGGTGGTGGTGGTGGTGGTGGTGGTGGTGAAGTGCGGTTACCTAAGCTAATTAAAGAGGTAAGGTCAGTTCCTTTCCCTCAAATCTTATGGAAAACCTTTAAATTCATACCTTTCTTCTTTCAATTTTACCTCCATTTTCTCTCGTCTCTCCTTTGCTCACCTTTGCCCTTCTCTCAATTGCGGTCCTTCTTTCCTTCACTCATTTCCTCCCTTCATCTTTTTCCTCGACAATCCCTTCCATTTCTCCTTGTCTTTCTCCTCCACATCTTCCTTCCCAGTAATCCTTTCTTCCCTCCTCCCCTTATTTTCACTCCCCCTTTTTCTCTCCCTCCCTCCCTTCCTCCACTCTCCCTCTCTTCCTCGTTCCTTCTCAAGTAACCAAGGACAGATCAATACCTCGCCTTACCTGTGTATATTTAAAACACACACACACACACACACACACACACACACACACACACACACACACAGTTACATTTTCTCCACCCCTGAATAAAATTTGGCTGCGGAGAAGGGAGTGATTGCGTCTGGGAGAGTAGAATGAGAGGACACAGAAGGGAGAGGGGAGGAGGGAGTGAAGGGAGACAGAGTGAGAGGAATGAGGGGGGAAAGAAGACATTTTAAAAAGGAATGAGAGGATACATGAGGAAGAAAGGGAGGAATAAAGGAAAAAGGGAAACACCTGACGAGGAATAAAGACATTGAAAGAAAGGAAAAGGGAATGACGGCAATTTGAGATAAAGTGAGGGGACAGTGAAGAGACACCTGATGAAGGGAGGAGAAGTGAGGAACGGAGGAATGATGGGACACTGAAGGGAGAGGAGTGATGGGAATCCTCGGGGCGTGAGAGTGAGAGGGGAGTGAGGTGTTGCGTGTGACGTTACAAACAGTACCTTTGACATTTAGCTGCGAGGGGGAAGAGGAAGGGGTGAAAGGATGGGGAGCTGCATTCCTACTGTAACTAAGAGTGGTGTGTGTGTGTGTGTGTGTGTGTGTGTGTGTGTGTGTGTGTGTGTGTGTGTGTGTGTGTGTGTGTGTGTGTGTGTGTGTGTGTGTGTGTGTGTGTGTGTGTGTGTGTCATTACGTCTCCTTCATATAAAATTATCGTCTTCTTCCACTTCCTCCTCCTCCTCCTCCTCCTCCAATGTTTGTCAGAGAGATGGTAGGCTAACTACGCCACTCTCAGGTCCACACATTAAACAGCTACGCAGGAGGAGGAAGAGGACCAGGGAGGAGAGGAGGACGAAATGAACCAGAACAGAAAAAAAATAAATAAATAAATTCTCGAGATTCCAACTTGATAATTAGCTTCAAGATACACGAAAAACTTGACGAATAAATTGAAAACAGGCCATAAGTTAAGAAAGAATAGTAATAGGGACACTTTAGAATAATGTAAAGGCAGTAGGTGAATGGAAGTGAAATACAGGTGTCAGCAAGCTGTTTTGACAGAAAGCACGTAAAAGATCTAAAAAAAAAGTATTTTCTTAGGATAACCACAACCAGATGTATCGAGGAAACACGAACAACGACCAATCTCTCTCTCTCTCTCTCTCTCTCTCTCTCTCTCTCTCTCTCTCTCTCTCTCTCTCTCTCTCTCTCTCTCTCTCTCTCTCTCTCTCTCTCTCTCTCTCTCTCTCTCTCTCTCTCTCTCTCTCTCTCTCTCTCTCTCTCTTTCATACACACACATACACACACAGTTACGTAAATGAAAGACACTAAAATAAAACTGACCACTACACTGGAAGACAACATTCACTGACACACAATCCACAGAAGACAAGCAAGCACACCGGACACAAGGAAAAACAGTAATAGAGAGCATACTAACTGAAAGAAGACAGATCATACACAAACAGGAATTCAAAAATACGCTTCCTGACCAACACACGGAAAAAAAAAAAGCCAGGCAGTTCACCCATCCACCCAAAACACACACACACACACACACACACACACACACACACACACACACAAACAAGATCATTAATCCAAAGATGATCCAGATTATCCTACTCTCGTACCCAAGGCCTTAAATTTTACCTAAGAGTCTATTTGGCTTCATCTCTCTCTCTCTCTCTCTCTCTCTCTCTCTCTCTCTCTCTCTCTCTCTCTCTCTCTCTCTCTCTCTCTCTCTCTCTGTCTCTGATCCTGGTGACCTGACCTACCAACACGCGTGACCCGGACTCTCGGGGCAAAAAAAAAAGAGAAATCGTGAATTATCTGTAACAACCAGGGAATTTTTAAAAAACTCATGTGATTTTACCTTAACTTCGTGTCTTCAGGATCAAACTAACAAATCTTGATGCATTTTTTTTATTCGTAGTTCGTTTCCATCTGCGTCCATCATAATTTTTCGTCACGTGATTGTTTTTTTTTTTTTTTGGTAGCTTCTTTGTTTCTGAAATCAAGTCATTGTTTGTTTGTTTGTTTGTACCCTAGAGACCCTTTTGTCACCTTCAACCGCTCTCTCTCTCTCTCTCTCTCTCTCTCTCTCTCTCTCTCTCTCTCTCTCTCTCTCTCTCTCTCTCTCTCAAATCTCATGTGAAGGAAGTGCCGCGTCAGTCAACCACTTCAATTAATCAGTCAGTCAGTCAGTCGGTCAGTCAAGTGGGAGCGTGAGTGGCTGTCGCTATCGGCAAATGAGAGAGAGAGAGAGAGAGAGAGAGAGAGAGAGAGAGAGAGAGAGAGAGAGAGAGAGAGAGAGAGAGAGAGAGAGAGAGAGAGAGAGAGAGAGAGAGAGAGAGAGAGAGAGAGAGAGAGAGAGAGAGAGAGAGAGAGCGTGGGAGAGAGAGCGTGGGAGGGGGAAAATGATGATGATGATGATGATGATGATGATGATGATGATGATGATGATGATGATGATGATGATGATGAGGAGGAGGAGGAGGAGGAGGAGGAGGAGGAGGAGGAGGAGGAGGAGGGAATAACTGGAGGGAAGTAATGGGAGAAATGTATTGGAGGGAAAGGGAGGAAAGAATTAATAGTTTAAATTAGTAAACATTTATTTCCTATACTTTTATCATTTAAGTCTCTCTCTCTCTCTCTCTCTCTCTCTCTCTCTCTCTCTCTCTCTCTCTCTCTCTCTCTCTCTCTCTCTCTCTCTCTCTCTCTCTCTCAGGTGAGGTAAAACTACTTAATTAACCTCAGATACAAGCTTCCTAATCACCTATAGCCCATTACGTCTCTAACACCCCAATTATCCTTTTGTTCTGCCGCCATTCCCAACATTTTCCCTTACTTTCCGCGCCGGGGAGGAAGGGGAGGGATCGGAGGAAGCGGAGGAGAAGGAAGTGGAGGGGAGGGAAGGGGAGGGAAAGGAAGGACGCGCAGCCAGTTAATTCAGTTTTTTTTTTCTTTCTTTCTGTAATTCATCCTGCGTAGATTTATAAATAGGTTGTGTTGTAATTTGTTCCTCTAAAAAGAAAATCGTCTTGTTTTCTGTAAAATTAAAATTAAATGCTACTTAAGCAGTGTATATATTTACCTACGAAGAAGAAGAAGAAGAAGAAGAAGAAGAAGAAGAAGAAGAAGAAGAAGAAGAAGAAGAAGAAGAAGAAGAAGAAGAAGAAGAAGAAGAAGAAGAAGAAGAAGAAGAAGAAGAAGAAGAAGAAGAAGAAGAAGAAGAAGAAGAAGAAGAAGAAGAAGAAGAAGAAGAAGAAGAAGAAGAAGAAGAAGAAGAAGAAGAAGAAGAAGAAGAAGAAGAAGAAGAAGAAGAAGAAGAAGAAGAAGAAGAAGAAGAAGAAGAAGAAGAAGAAGAAGAAGAAGAAGAAGAAGAAGAAGAAGAAGAAGAAGAAGAAGAAGAAGAAGAAGAAGAAGAAGAAGAAGAAGAAGAAGAAGAAGAAGAAGAAGAAGAAGAAGAAGAAGAAGAAGAAGAAGAAGAAGAAGAAGAAGAAGAAGAAGAAGAAGAAGAAGAAGAAGAAGAAGAAGAAGAAGAAGAAGAAGAAGAAGAAGAAGAAGAAGAAGAAGAAGTAAACATTGAAAAAAATCAAGTGAGAATCCGTACAAAAAATAAGTAAAAAAATAAAACAAACCTAAAACAAAGTAAGTCTTTCGGCCGTGAAGAATCCCTTTGTCTAAAATAACCAGAACAACCATAGTAGTAGTAGTAGTAGTAGTAGTAGTAGTAGTAGTAGTAGTAGTAGTAGTAGTAGTAGTAGTAGTAGTAGTAGTAGTAGTAGTAGTAGTAGTAGTAGTAGTAGTAGTAGTAGTAGTACCATATAAAAATCTAAGCTAGTACAAATCTCACAAAAAAAGAAGAAAAAAAAAGTCACTTAAACAGAAAACTGACCACCAAACCCAAGCCCTCAAAAACACACGCATTTCATCGGCCAAAGCGAGGCTGTCAATTTTTCCTCCATATATTTCCCTCCAACCTTCCTTTCCTCCTCACCTGTGTCTCTCCAGGGCGCAGGTGAGGAGAGTGAAGCGTCAGAGCCACCCATCCCTCCACTCTTCTCTTTTCTTCAACGCCTTTGAAATTTCACCTAACCAACATCCTCTTTAGACCAAAGCCGGGAGTACCTAAGGTGGAGGCAGGGAGAGGGAGAGAGAGAAAGGGGGGATGTCTTTAGTGCAGGGGAGGGGAGTCTAGGTGATGGAAGTGTGGGGTGTAGGGGGAGGGATGGCTGATCAAAAGGAGAGAGGGATGCGGGAGAGAGGAGGTAAGTTGGAAAGGGGAGGTAAACAGAGAAGAGGGAGAGGTGTTAACAAGTCCAAAGAAAAGATGGGGAGGAGTTTGGAGAGAGGGAGAGAGGGATGAGGAATACTGGATAAATAGAGAGAGGGATAAGTTTCATAAGAGGGAGAAGAGGAGGAGGAGGAGGAAAGGTAACATAGAGGAAGGATGAAGTAGAATTGATGGAAAGAGAGAAAAGGGGAGCACAGATTTGAAATGTAAGGAAAGAAGTTAGAAGAGGAAGAGAGAGAGAGAGAGAGAGAGAGAGAGAGAGAGAGAGAGAGAGAGAGAGAGAGAGAGAGAGAGAGAGAGAGAGAGAGAGAGAGAGAGAGAGAGAGAGAGAGAGAGAGAGAGAGAGAGAGAGAGAGAGAGAGAGAGAGAGAGAGAGAGAGAGAGAAATTAAGTTAGAGGAGAAATAGGAAGGAGAAAGCAGAGGAAGAGATAAAGACCCAAAAATAAAGAAACAGGAAGAAACATTAAACACGAAAGATGAAAGGCAAGTGAAAAGAAGGAAAGAAAAACAGAAAGGTTACACAGATAGGCTTGAAGTGACGATACAAGGACGTGAGACAAAGATGGCAATAGGAAAAGGGGAAATGGAAAGACGGTAAAGATGAATGAATGATTGACTGACTGAATAATTGAGGAGGAGGAGGAGGAGGAGGAGGAGGAGGAGGAGGAGGAGGAGGAGGAGGAGGAGGAGGAGGAGGAGGAGGAGGAGGAGGGAAAAGCAGAAACCAGGACAAAAAAGGGAGAGAGAAAATTATGACGGAAAGAAAACAGATAACACAGCTGAGAGAGAGAGAGAGAGAGAGAGAGAGAGAGAGAGAGAGAGAGAGAGAGAGAGAGAGAGAGAGAGAGAGAGAGAGAGAGAGAGAGAGAGAGAGAGAGAGAGAGAGAGAGAGAGAGAGAGAGAGAGAGAGAGAGAGAGAGAGAGAGAGAGAGAGAGAGAGAGAGAGAGAGAGAGAGAGAGAGAGAGAGAGAGAGAGAGAGCAGGGCGTAGGGAAAAAGAGGTCATGAAAGGAATGGAAAGAGGCGAACAGGACTAAGGTTATGAAAGGAAGTTGTGAGGAAATTAAACAAGACGAAGAAGCTGACGGTGGTACTGACATGACAAACAAACAACAGCGGTCCCCTTTGTCAGACACTCGGCCCTGACTGACACCAAGGCGACGAGGAAATCAAAATGCTGACTCGGAACTGACGTCATGATCAAATGTGTGTCAGGAGCACCAGAACACAGGCGGCAGTACAGCGGGGGACTCTGGGATTTCACGCCGCGACTCGCCTCAAAGGAAACACGCGGGGGAAAAAAAAGAAAGGGAAAAAATTACTGAAGCTGAAAGTGAAATTGAAAAATGTTGCTGATATTGAGTTTCAGATTTTAGTGGTGGTAGTAGTGGTGGTGAGTGGTGGGTGGTGGTGGTGGTAACAGCAGCAGTAGTAGTAGTAGTAGTAGTAGTAGTAGTAGTAGTAGTAGTAGTAGTAGTAGTAGTAGTAGTAGTAGTATTGTGTTGATATATCGAAAATGAATCAAAACCAACAAATAAGACTTGGATATAAAGCAAGCTCGTAAAAGTTCCACATCAGTTCACAATTCTTCACACTTCGTAAATCAGAGAACACTGAAGAAATGAAAATTTTTAAAACAACGCTAACAACTGGAGGATAAACACTTCAGCATATTTCAGCAACAGGAAAGAGAAGGGAAAGAAAAAAAGGAAAGGAATACAAATAGAAAGAGAAAAGGTAACTGGGAAAAAAATAGAAATAAAAAAAAGGAAAAGCACTGATTGGAAAAAGGAACAGAAATAGAAAAGGAATATCTGACTGGAAAAAACATAAAAAAGAAAGCTGACTGGAAAAATAAGAGAAATAGAAAGGGAAGGAGATAACTGGAAAAATAATAGAAGTAGAAAGAGAAGGAGCTGATTACAAGGAAGAATAAACAGAAAAGAAACAGCGAAAAAAAAAACAAATAAAGAGAAAATAAAAAAACCTGACTGGAAAAAGAATCACAGTCAGGGAAAATTTGACTGAGGAAAAGAGCAAGTTTCCTTCCCTCCCAGTGAAGATTTCCCAAGTTTGCGGCGCCGCACCAGTAGTTTGCGGCCGTGCGCGTAAAAGTTAGCCCCCGCCCAGACCGCCTCCTGAAACACCGCGGCCCGCCCTTTGATCAACGCACCTCGGCTCACCTCCAGCGCGGCTCATTTTGCTTCCAATAGTCCAACTTGACCTAATCACATTACGCCACCACGATGAATGTGAATGGCCGCAAAGATCCGGTGGCAGTGGACGGATTCTGCCTCGCTTCGCTCAATGCTCTTGTTAATGTATGAGAAAGATGGACAGAACAAAAGAATAACAAGAGTACATAAGTAAATTGAATCACTTAACCGCAATGAAACAAGTGAATTATGGGTAACTTCCGTATTCCACTCGTCTCAATGTGGCAGGTGACGCAACATCATTCCGGTTATAATTTCCGTATTCAGAATCGCTTTGCTCTCTCACCACGACAGTTTTCCAAAGCCACAGAGATGATTAGCCGAGTCCTCAAGTGTGTTTCTCCTGTTAATAATGTAGAAATCTTGTTAATCTCTCACTACAACCATAAAGACACCCTTAAAACCAGCGTCACTTCAACTAGAGCCTTTTGAAAGCAGTGGAGGTGCGGAGTAGTCTCTCAGAATATGGTACTTCATCAATCTAAGTTTTGAAAAGCAGTAGGGAACGACCATCTAAGTCCCTAAATAGGAGAACTGCACAAAAAAAATGCATGCCGTCCATACAGAAAAATAACAAAAAAAGTTAATGAATCCTAAGCGCAAACTGCCACCAACAGCGTCTCTCTCATTCTCCAAAACGAAAATAACAGCGACGCTTATGACACGTACAACATTAAAGTATACAATGTAATTAATTAACCAGAAAATTACAGTTTGGTCTGCCGGAGTGACAGGCGTGATTCTGTGGTAACGCTGAATCGTCAGGGAGGGAACGTGGATCAAGCGGATGGATTATAGGTTGACCTCCTTACCATCACCGGTTATGAAAGACAAAAGCTGTGACAAAAAAAAAGAAAAAAAAGAGCTTCACTGATGAACCTAATCTAACATGACCAAATGAAAAACAAAGGCTGTGACAAAAAATAATAAAGCTTCATTGATGAACCTAACCTAGCAAAACCAGTTGAAAAACAAAGGCTGTGACAAAAAAATAAACAATAAAAGCTTCAGTGACGAACCTAATAAAAGCTTCAATGACGAACCTAACGTAATAAAACTCAAAGGATGTGACAAAAATAAAAGAAAAGAAAAGTTTCACTGATGAACCTAACCTAACCTAACCTAATCTTACCTAATGAAAGACAAAGGATGTGATAAAAGTAAAAAATAATACCTTCACTGATTAACTTAACCTAACCTAACAGACAGCGCCCTTATCGCCGTGCAGACAAGTGAAGCGAGAGAGAAAAAGACGTAACGTGCGCCGATGGATTGGGATTAAGTAACGTATGGTAGAGTGAAATGAAAAAAAGTTAACAGATTCAATGATGCGGGTACGGATAAGGCAATTCACCGCCATGAAACAGTTGAACCGAACGAGGATTCCCAGGCCGATGGATTGGAATTGCACCTCCTCGCGATCCTGGCTATCGGTAATGTATAGGAAGGACTGAAAGAGTACGAAAAAAAGGAGAACTATTCATCGATTCGTGTAGAGAATAGCCCAGTTACCGCCATGAAACAAGTGGACCGTGAGGGGAAAAAAGAACCGTATTCAGAAACGCTTTGCTCTCTCACCACGACGATTTTCAAAGTCCACAGAGATGGTTAGCTGAATTCTCAAGAGTTTCTCCTGTAAATAACGTAGAAATTTTGTTAATCTGTAACTAGAACAAAAAAAAACTTATAAATCCCGTATCACTTCAACTAGAACCTTCTGAAAGTAGTGGAGATGAGACGCAGAAATGTTTCAGAATATCATCCTAAACATAAGTACTACACTAGTTTCAAAGTGATGACGCCAAATCATTCTAGTGACTGATACTGTATTCTTCACTGTTAAAAGGCCCGTATTGAGAAACGCTTTGCTCCCTTACCACAGCTATTTTTCAAAGGCCACAGAGATGATTAGCGGCGTTCTCAAGACGTTTCTCCTGTAAATAACGTAGAAACCTTGTTAACCTGTACCTATAACTTTAAAAACACCCTAAAAATCTCGTGTCACCTCAACTAGTGGAGGTGCTACGCGGGAGTGTTTCAGAATACGGCCGAAAGAGCGGCAACATGTGCAAGCGTTGAGGCGGCGAGGTTATGAGGGAGGAACACAGATTGCCCGAGAGGTAGAAATGGACGCCGCCCACTCAGCTGGAACACGCGGCAGCAGGTCAAGAAGAAAACCTTATGACGGTCAATGAATAAATGTATGAGAGAGAGAGAGAGAGAGAGAGAGAGAGAGAGAGAGAGAGAGAGAGAGAGAGAGAGAGAGAGAGAGAGAGAGAGAGAGAGAGAGAGAGAGAGAGAGAGAGAGAGAGAGAGAGAGAGAGAGAGAGAGAGAGAGAGAGATAATAGATACACAGGCCACAACAGATCTTGCGGTCCTCGCGAGATGACCTGACCTAGAACTACTAAGGTGATAGTAGAAGAAAAGAACAGCAAAATAGAAGGACATCAAAAAGAGACTAAACCATAAATATACAAAACAAGCTAACGATATATATACAAAAAAAAAAAAAAAGAAACAAGAAAAAAAAGGACATTACATGGAAACCTTTACTTTTTCCCCCGCCGCAAGGACCAAGTGGAAATTGAGCCACATCGCTTTTTTCCCCCGTAACAGCCGCCGGAATGACCCATCAAGCGGGCCATCTAACGGTCGCGCATTGAGAACTCTGAGGTGTAGCGGCGTGGCGACAGGTGTGGGGAGGTGTGGGGAGGTACTGAGAGGTGTGGGGAGGGTAAGGGAAGGTGCTGGGAGGTATAAGAGGTGACTGGTGGTGCGGGAGTCTCATACCGCGGTGGTATTATGGCGGCGGCTGTTGCCCCCTCCCCCTCTCAAGTTCATACTCCCGTCATGTGCCTGCCCGCTAACTACGAAGTGATGAGAGTTGAGGAACACGCAGGACGAGGAGGACAAGAATGACGAACAAGAGGACGAGGGTAAGATGAAAACTAAGACGAGAAGTATGAGGAGGAAGACAAGGTTAAGATGAAAAACAATTAAGACGAGAAGAATGTGGAGGAGGAGAAGGAGAAGAAGAAGGAGGAGGAGGACGAGGCCGAAAATGAAAAAAAAACAAGCAAGATGAGAAGAATGAGGAGAAAGAGGACGAGGTACATGTGAAGATGAAAAACAAGCAAGACAAGTATAAAGAGGAGAAGGACGAGGATAAAGATGAAAAACAAGCAAGAATGAAGAGAAAGATTAAGAGGCTGAACATGAAAAACAAGCAAAATGAGAAGTATGAAGAGGAAGAGGACTAGGTTAAGATGACAAACAAGCAAGATGACTATGATGAGGAAGAAGACGAAGCCAAATAATAATAATGATGAAAACAAGGAAGATAAGCATAAAGAGGAAGAGAACGAGATATGAAAATTACCAAGACAACAAGGACACTATTACAACCTTCCGCTATCTGGTTTGTTCACTATTAGGATGCGCTATACAGATCAGGGTGAAAGTAAACCAATTCACGCATGCGCCGCGGAAATTAGAGCACGGAGATTATGAGGAAGAAATATTGCAGTAAACAAGAACACCATCCTATTTTACAATCATGAGCATCAACATTATTTAATTGTTTTCTTTTACTTATTTTTTCCCCTCTTCGTCTTATCGTCCTCCTACTCCTCCTCGTCCTCATTTTATTCCTTTCTTATTCCATTATTTCTTTTCCTCCTCCTCCTCCTCCTCCGTGCCCTTGCCCTTCACCGTCCTCGAGTCCTCCCGTCTCTCCGCCAGCCCGCCTTGCCCACCCGACCCCATCTCACCCGTCCCGCGCCCTCTTCCATATATTCCACAGTGACAGGTCTTTACATTCATCTCTGCTAATGACACTGCCGCCACCCCCTTGCGCCTCCCCGGTGTCGCCTGCCGCTTCCCTTTCTCAATCCATTTTAAGACATTTCAATCCCCTGCAAGCCATCGTAAGCCATATGCCCGGTAACCTTAGAATCGATACACCCGCTTCCTCTAACGATGTCTCCCGCTACAGACGTTCCCCACAAAGGAGGTTATGCGCTAAGGTTTCCACTACTTCGCTAACACTTCCCGTGACGTCTCCAGGCGACGATGCTCTTCATAAGGACGCTAAGTAAGTTTCTCGCTCAGGGTGTTGTCGCAAAGTATGTGTAGAGGAGAACATTCCACGTTGTAAGCATCAAGTGACACTACTCTGGCGCGGGAGTAAGGAGACATTCATAGACTAGCAAAGAAAAAAATGAACTGGTATTTATCTAGTTCACAGAGGCGACAAAATAATAATTACTCGTTTTTTATGTATGTACCACCCCAACATGTGTGAATAAGACGTTCATGGATTAGCAAACAAAGCAAACAAAATTCGTATTTTATCTCGTTCACGTTCTCTTAAAAAATGCAAGAAAATAATAATAGCTCGTCTTTTTATCTACCACTTAAACTTTCGTTAATAAAGAGGCACTCATAGACAAGCAAACAAAACAACCTGAACTGATGTCTATTTCGTTCATTTCTCTCAAAAAGTGCCAAGATTACATAGTATCACCGGTTTTTTATTTTTTTTTTATTATCTAGCAAAGAACATTCCCCGCTATAAAAATCAAATGACACCACTTCAACTTACGAGAATATGGAAACATATATAGACGGCCTAACAAAACAAACTAAACTCGCTTATGTCCTTCACATTAAAAATAAAAAAAAAATCAAGTGTCCAGCAAAGATCATTCCGACTTATAAGCATTTTTTTTTTTGCGAGCAAGAACTAACAAATGAAACAAACCAAACTCATATCTATTTCATTCATATTTCTTTCAAACAATACTAGAAAAACCTTAAGTTTTATTTATTTTTATTTCACTTATTTATTTATTCATTTATTAATTTGTGTGTGTGAGTGTGTGTGTGTGTGTGTGTGTGTGTGTGTGTGTGTGTGTGTGTGTGTGTGTGTGTGTGTGTGTGTGTGTGCCTAGGGAAGGACATTCCTAGCTATAAGAATCAAAATATACCGCTTCAACTTTCGCAAACAAGGAAACATTAACAAAACAGCAAAACAAAAACAAAGCTAATATTTATTTCCTTCACATTTCCTTTAAAAAAAAATGCAAGTAAATAAAAAAATACTCCTCGTTACCGAAAGCAATTCAACTTTCGCAGACAGGGAAACATGTACAGACTAACAGACAAAACAAACTAAACCCATCATTATTTCATTTACATTTCCTCCAAAAAAATGCAAGAAAAGCCTTGCTGCGTATTTGTCTAGCGAAGAACACACCACTTCAACTCTCGCAAGGAAGGAGACATCAACCAATACGAAATAAAACAAACCTGATATCTATTTCCTTTATATTTCCTTCCCAATCGCAAGGAAATAGTAACGCCTTGTTCTAGAAAGCTACTCCTGCCCGCCGTGTCCTCGCAGCCATCGTCAGGCGCCTCCAACGTGTCTGTATGTATGTATGTATGTATGTATGTATGTATGTATGTATGTATGTATGTATGTATGTAAGTTTGTGGTCTTTCCGGGATTTACTCAGGAGGGAAAAGGGATGGGGAAGGCGTGGCGCTATGTATAGTTTGTATTTTCTAATTTGTATGATAAAAAAAGGGTGAGGGAAATGGCACAGCATCTCTCTCTCTCTCTCTCTCTCTCTCTCTCTCTCTCTCTCTCTCTCTCTCTCTCTCTCTCTCTCTCTCTCTCTCTCTCTCTCGTGTATGTGTGTGTGTGTGTGTGTGTGTGTGTGTGTTTGTGTGTGTTCTGCTTCATGCTGCCGAGTACCAATATTTGAATTCACTGCTATCTATAATCCAGGAATTCATGCATTATTTTCCCTGTTCATAATAAAGCCTGCCTTATTCATTTAATTCTAGCGTATAAAATTTGATCCAGCTGGAGCAAAAAATTTCTTTAAACATTTTCTTTTATAATTTCGCAGCGCAGGAGCATGAGAAGTTTAGTTACGGCGTCTTAAATTCAGCTTTTCGTTTGTCCTTCCTGTTGTCCTCGTTAATGTTCTCCGGGCGGGTGGAAACGTAACACTATCTTGCTCCATCTGAAGTAAAGCGAGAAGGGAAATTACGAGTAGAAACGACACTCACTACGCCAACTTTACAATTATTCCCACAATCCGTTTAGTTTCCATTCAATTTCCCCGGTCGGAGGTCCACGCCATTAAGTACAACAGTTTCTCTGAAGGGAAGATGTATTTAGTTCATAACGTGATGCTGAAAAAAGGGAAAAGATAATAGATAAACCCATTTTTTCTCCCTCTTTTAATCTCGGACTTGCGGTGAAGCCAAGTGCAGGAGGAGTGACAGGGGAAAAAACAGCGGGGTCTTTGAAAAACATATATATGACCACATTAACTGTCTACCAGCTGCCAAGAGAGAGAGAGAGAGAGAGAGAGAGAGAGAGAGAGAGAGAGAGAGAGAGAGAGAGAGAGAGAGAGAGAGAGAGAGAGAGAGAGAGAGAGAGAGAGAGAGAGAGAGAGAGAGAGAGAGAGAGAGAGAGAGAGAGAGAGAGAGAGAGAGAGAGAGAGAGAGAGAGAGAGAGAGAGAGAGAGAGAGAGACCCCCAAAAAAAACATCAGAAAAAACCACACCCAATCATCCCACGTTTGATAGATCGTTAACTTGCTAACTCGAGAAAAAAAAAAAAAGATAAATTAAAAAAAAAAAAAAAAAAAACGAACCAGCGATAAAATGTCACTGGACGTCACCCGCTGCATCTCTCACCTGAGGAACCGTGGAGCGCGGCATTGGGCGGTTTTTTTTTTTTTTTTTTTCATGTTCGTGGGCGGAATTGGGCTGGAGGGGCAACTTGGCTCGAGGGGACGGTGAAACTGGCTCTACTCCATCGGTCGTAACAATTTTATTTACCGCATTATATTCCCATGTCCGCGGGATAAAATATGTAGAGGATTTCATAAGATGTGCTGGGTCGGAAGGACGGAGAGGAGGAGACAGAGAGGGGAGGAGGACAGGGTGATGGGAGAGTGGACGAGGGATGAAATGATGGGGATGGTGAAGGGGCGGAGAATCAGAGATGGGCGGAGATGTAATGGGAAGCGTGATGAGGGAGGAATGGGTGATGGGTGAGGAGGGAGGGCGGAACCGAAGGGACAGCCAGGTCTCGAACGCTGACTGGGGAAAATTTGTGACCAGGTTGCCAGCGAATCATGACGGTGCTGAAGGAAGAGTGCGGGTGCCGTGCAGGGTGGTGGAGTGTGTCATGTAGGGTGTTGTGGGGACTGATACGGTAATGAGGGAGACAGGCAAAGTGCTGGGGAAAGCTGGTAGGGTGCTAGAAAGACTGGTAGGGTGATGAGGGGGGCAGAAAGGGTGCTGGGGACGTCATATAGGGTGCTGGGGGGACTGGTAGGGTATTTAGGGTGAATGACTCACTGCCCGGATGACTGACTGATCTAATGAATGAATTAAGTTGCATATAAATGAAAAAAGGGGTGAATGCAGCAATATTTCCTTCACACACAAGAAAATAGTTTGTTTTACTTGTGAAAATATCCAATTACGACACGCAAAACGATGAAACACTGATAAAATAAAATAAAATAAAATAAAAAAAGAGCAAATCTACAGGATTACGCATATAAAAAAAAAAGACAAGGTAATTTACAGAATGAAAAAATAACTTGCATTTTTATATCAATTAACCTGAAAACGAGTACATACATAGTACTTTACACACACACACACACACACACACACACACACACACACACACACACACACACACACACACACACATAATCAACACGATAACGACAAAATATCACATGAAAGCGACACTGCAATGCTAACACGCACGAACTCCCCCTTGCGCCAATGTAAACGAACCCAATTTTTTCAGACTGGCTGGAAACACGCCCCAAACCCGCACCCACGAGGCACCGGCGCCCACACCAGGCCTTCCCCGCCCCAGCCCCATCAGGCATACGGGCACGCACAGCTCAGGGGACTCTTTTCCAGCTTACTTCTTTTACATGTCCACACTCTCTCCGGCAATAAAGGTAATGGGGGTTACAGAAATGGGAAAACTCGAGACAAACTTTGAGGGTCGTGATGAGGCTCTGCGCTGCTGCCATCCTTCCATCTACCTCTCGTGGAATTTTAATTAAGCTTATGGTAATCTGAGGGCAGGTTATTAGACGAGCCATCAAGCTACACCCCCTCACCCACCTGCCCACCCGACCAACCCACTCACCCCTCCCCTCTAGCCCTCCACACACACACAGAGGATGAAGAAAGGCAAGGAGAGGGGCCATCCAAACAAACATTTCCGTGGGTAACTGAGAATAAAGGCAAAAGGGGTGTTTTTAATGGTGGGGAGCAGTTTGAGAGGACAAAGAGCATATCTGAAGAGGAAGGTTTTTTAGGATGAAAAGATCATGGAAGAGAGCTGTAGGAGGAGGAGTGGGGGGAGGATGACTATTATAAAAAGGTACAATGAAGGAGGAAAGACAGAACGAAAGGATTAAGGAGCAAAGGGAAGGTAGAAAAAAAGGGAGCAGCATGAAGGAAAAGAGAATATTAGATAAAATGGAGGAACTCAAACTACAAACGAGGACTGAGAGGGAATTAATTTGAGACTCCAGACAACTTCACCACAGGACCGAAGCAACACGACGCAGGAAACGACTCGGGGTAACAATCTCACCGTTGTCGTTGTCGTTCTGCGGATATTCTCTCTCTCTCTCTCTCTCTCTCTCTCTCTCTCTCTCTCTCTCTCTCTCTCTCTCTCTCTCTCTCTCTCTCTCTCTCTCATAATTCTGTGTATAACATGTAATTTTCAAGGAACATTAGAAAATATTGCAATCCGATGTAATCAATGCGAAGTACTGTGTGTGTGTGTGTGTGTGTGTGTGTGTGTGTGTGTGTGTGTGTGTGTGTGTGTGTGTGTGTGTGTGTGTGTGTGTGTGTGTGTGTGTGTGTGTGTGTGTGTGTGTGTGTGTGTGTGTGTGTGTGTGTGTGTGTGCGAGCGCGTGTGCGGGTGCGTGTCCGTGTGCGTGTGTGTGGTTCGTTAAAAAAAAAAAGGAAAATATAACTTACCACACATATACTGACTGACACACACACACACACACACACACACACACACACACACACACACACACACACACACAAAACGTCAATAATTCTCAGAAATCATACTAAATATTTATCTACGAAAATATATCCATAAATTCAAGTCATCTCTCCCTCTCCCTCCCTCCCTCCGTCTCTCTCTCTCTCTCTCAAGCACTCCAAGGGACGCGGTTCCAGATACACAGCGGGATAAGAAGCTGCCTGACGGTACTTGTGAAGGATTAGGGTTCTCGAAGATCACTCAAGCCCACCTCTCCAGTCCTCTCCAGTCAATTAAATGTGGAAGGCTAAAGAGAACACGAAGGTGAGGAGGAGACACACGCGAGGACATGAGCACGGTAAGAAGTGGCAACAGACAAGGTAAGAGGATGAAAAATTACTTACAACGAGCAGGTGAGAGAGAGAGAGAAAGAGAGAGAGAGAGAATATAATCACAAGAGGGAGGGGAATCAGAAGGTAAAGAGTGGTAAGGGAAATGAACACGAACATAAGTACAGGGAAAAGTGGCAACAAACAAGCTAGTTATGAAAAATGAGTGAAAAAAATGAGTGAAAACGAGCAGGTGAGGGACCAAGAATATAAACACGATAGGGAGGGGAGTCAAGCTAAAGAAATGGGGTCGGAGATGAACACGAGGACACGACCGCGGGGAAAAGTGGCAACAGAAAAAGGGAAGAGGATAAAAAATATGTAACACGAGCAGGAAAGACACGAGAATATAAACACAAGAGGGAGGGAAATCAGGAGCTAAAGAATAATATCGATGTACACGAAGACGCAAGCAAGTGGCAGCACACACTTTAAAAAGGATAAAAAGTGAGTGAGAACGAGGAAAAGAGAAAATATAAACATGAGTGGAAACAGAAGGTAGAGAATAAAAACAACGAAAGCGAATAGGAGATGCACACGAGGACACCAACACGGGAGAAATGGTAAGACACTCAAAAAGGATAAAAGTGAATAATAACGACCAGCAGACAAGAACATGAATAAAAGAGACTGGAAGCTAAATACTGATAAAAAAAAAAAAAGCGAGTAAGAGATGCACACGAGGACATGGGCACAGTAAAAAAAAAATGATTGGGAATGAGATAGACAAGAACATGATCACGAGAGTGGAAACAGAAGCTAAAAAAAAGAAAAAGAAAATTATATAAAAAACAAAAAAACAGCGTGAGGGTGAATAGAAGAAGCAAACGAGGACATTTACACGATAATAAGCGGAAGCAGAGGAGGTAAATATTATATGAACGATAACTATAAGATACAGATGATGGCAATGGCAAGACGAGCAAATGGATGCGATAGTAAGGAAAATTGGATTAAAGTAAAGGAAAAACTATAAACACAGACACACACAACAGAAAATGACAAAACTAGGAAGAAAAAGCCTGACTTCAAATATCAGGTAAAACCAAAGAATAATGGGAAATAAAATTGCAAAAAGTATATTCAGAAAAGATGAAGGATAACTTAAAAAATAAGAAAGATGAAATGGGCAAGATTTTAGAAAGTGACACAATATAAAGAAAATTATGGAAACGGAAGCTAAAAGAGAAGGTATAATGAGAAAAAGATAATAAGTCTTAAAACAAACAGGAGAAAATTTATATAACTTTGCTATGGCAAAAAAAAGTAGAAAAATTAAAGAAAAACGCAAAAAAAGAAATAAAACGTCAAACACATAAAAGAAAAGAAGATAGAAAGAATGGATGAATGAAAAACGAATAGTAAAGAAAATAAAGAAAAAATCGATAAGACGAACGTCAGAGAGAGAGAGAGAGAGAGAGAGAGAGAGAGAGAGAGAGAGAGAGAGAGAGAGAGAGAGAATCGAAAACGGAGAAGAGAAAGCAAAACAAAATACACGAAAAAAACAATAACAGAAGGAAAAATGATAAAAGAAAGAAGAAAGACAATACGAATATTAAATAAGAAAACGTAAAAGAAAAATATAAAAAATAAATAATACGAAAAATCGGGAACAAATAACAATGACGAACAAAAAATATACAGAAAAGGAAAAAAGTGAGAAAAGCATTATATATATATATATATATATATATATATATATATATATATATATATATATATATATATATATATATATATATATATATATATATATATATAAGCAAAAATATAAGAAGGGTTATACCAAGAAAATATGAGAGAAGAGAGAAGAGGTGGAAGGAGGAGAGGAGGCGAGCGAGGTGTTGAAAGATGTATGTTTAGACGGAAGGTAAAAGGAGGAGGAAGAGAAGGAAGAATAGTCAATAAGGATGAGGCCAAAGAGAGGCAAGGGAAAAGGAAGGAAAAGAGGACGGAGAGAGGAAGAAGGGATGAATAATAATGTGAAATGTATACGCGAAGAAAAAAATGTATATAAAAGAAAGGTGTGAAATTAAAGGAGAAATGAGAGAGAATAAGAAAAAGGATGAAAAATTAAATGACTGACGTCTTATGGGGAAAAGAGTGAGAAAGGAAAAGTAAAACACAAAAGATGAAGAAAAATACAAACAAGGAAGAACGAGTGAAGATTAAAAATAACAGAAAATGGTGAAAAAATTAAATGGTATGCGAAAATCATGACACAATAAGAAAGAAAAAGAAAGGAAGAGAAGAGAAAAGATGAAAAATAACAATGAGCAAAATGGAGTTGAGAAAAATGGACAAAATGGTGGAAAAAAACTAAATGGCTGAATTAGTAATGGTGCAAAAATTAAAAGGTAAAGTGTTTATGTGTATATGATAGGAAAATAAGGAAAAGAGAAAAGAAAGGAAGAAAACGTGAATAGCAAGTGTGAGTATAAACAAAGAGTGAAAACTAAGAGAAAATGGTAAAATTAAATGGCTGAATGGGTTGTATGGGTAAACGATGTGAAAATAAGAAAGAAAGGGGGAAAAGAGAGGAGGAAAAGATGGAACAGGACAATGAGAGTAGGAAAAGAAGAATGCAAGTGAGTATAAACGAGGAGTGGAAAAAATAAATGAATGAATGAATTGTATGCATAAATGATGCGAAAATAAGAAAGGAAGAGTGAAAAGAGAGGAGGAAAAGATGAAACAACAAAAGCGAGCATAAACAAGGAGTGAAAAGATGAGAGAAAAACGGTCAAAAATTAAATGGCTGAATTGGTAAAGTGTTAAAGGGAAAATGGCAAAAAGAGCGAGAGAGGAAGACGAGGAGGAACTTGAATAGGAAGTGAGGGGAAAGAACCGAAGACAAATGAGACGGTGAGAGGTGGACGTTTAAACGCTTTGAGGAAACTGAGGAGGAGGGAAATGTGGAGACCTGAAAAAAAGGATGAAAAAAACCACACACACACACACACACACACACACACACACACACACACACACACACACACACACACACACGATATATATGGAAAGACAAAGCGACAAAGTTAAAAAGGACGGAAAGGGAGACAGAAATAAGGAGAATACATCGTGACAAGACAGAGAATTGAGAGACCAAGACAGACAGAGGTACGGTAAAGCTGCAGAGACGGTGAATGTGACAGAGAAGCAGAGGAGAACCTACAGCAAAACAGAAGACATCATTCGGAATAACGGAAAGATAATTACCGAAACAACGAAATCGAAGAAGAAAGAGTTACGAGAAACCAACAGAGAAGGTGATTGTGACAGAAGCAAAGATAACCCACAGCAAGACAGAGACATAATACGGAATAATAGAAAAAAAATAACCAAACAAAAGACACAAAGTTGACTGACTGGTCGATTCTGTTTAATGCGCCGCAACACAGCGGTCATAAGGCACCGCGGGAAAGCGACTAACATGGTAAGTGAAAATACTGATATTAAAAAATTGTTCTATGGTAAAACATTAAAAATCAATAAAAATCTGAATATATAAAAGTAAATGCGACAAATCAGCAAAAAGTGAAGGGCTACTAATTGGGAGGGTTACTGTTTGAATGTATTAACTTCAAAAGAGGGACTACTGACCCTAACTGACCCAGAATAGTACATCTGGCGTTGCTCGACTCGTACACAGAGACAATACAAAAAAATACAGATAACTAATACACAGTAACAGGCGAGATGGTATACAGATGCTGGCTCACAAACAAATGTATCCAATAAAATATACAAAAGAGTATAAACTGAGACAACACTATAAAAAAACGTAGCATGAGACATACAGACAGGCTCAAGCAAGAACAATGCAGTCATAACCAGACAGAGAGAATAAAGATACTTTACGAAAAACTGTACCAAAGAAGAATGGCGACAGAGACAGGCAGAGAGGCCGGTAGCAGGGAAAATGTGTAACGCGAGAAGCATAGGCAGAGAAGGAAAGATAACAGAAATGCTGTCATGAGAGAGAGAGAGAGAGAGAGAGAGAGAGAGAGAGAGAGAGAGAGAGAGAGAGAGAGAGAGAGAGAGAGAGAGAGAGAGAGAGAGAGAGAGAGAGAGAGAGAGAGAGAGAGAGAGAGAGAGAGAGAGAGAGAGAGAGAGAGAGAGAGAGATATACGAAAAATTTATACCCAAGAAGAGATACAGAATTTCGGAGGTAGCAACAGCGAAAATACGTAACACAACAGAAACAGAGAACAGACACAGACAACAGAAATACCGTCACAAGAAGGCAGAGAAAGCCAGAATAGGATTAAAAATAAAAAATAAATAAAAATACTGCTAAAAAAAAGACAACCAGACAGCGAGAGAAAATATATAACACGACGCACAGACACAGACAGGCAGACAGGCCTAGGAAACAGAATTATCGTCACAAGACACGGAAGACAGATGCAGGATTACGAGAGGGAAAAAAAATAGAAAAAAAAATAGAAAAATTGTACCCCAAGAGTAGATAGAAAAGAGACGCAGGAGTGGGGAAAACACATCATACCACAGGGACAGAGACAGAAGGACAGGGAGAGAGACAGCAGGAATACGGGAAATGCATTATACCATTCTACACTCGCCGCTAACTCGAAGGCTAAGTGAAAATTTGATTAGTTCCCCACGAGGAAATGAAAAAGGTTGCACCACCAACACCATCGCAGCGGCTCCTGACCCCAGAAACCACGATAACAGCATTACCGGCCCAGCGAGCTTGATTCCATTACAAAACCATCAAATATACCTCCTCACACGTGCTGGAGCAACACACACACCCGTAACTCAATGAAGTGAAGGCAAAGACTGCCCTCAACATTCATTATAGACCTCCTTGTTAAAAATGTGTACCACGTGTTATTTTATAATCTGATAACTGAAGGGAAGAAATGTCTGAAAATTTCTTCTATTCCTGCTTGTTGATAATATGCAGCACGCGTTACTTGTATTTGTAATTCGATAAAAGAATGGGAAGGTATAGCTGCTAAACTCCTATCTTTGCTTGTTAAAAATGTGTATCACGAGCTATTTCTAATTTGGTAAAGTGAAGAGAAGTAATGCCTCAAAATTCCTTATATACATGCTTGTTGAGAATGTAACACTGGTAGACTTGTAACTCAATAAATTTGCAAGTGAAAATTACTCCATTACTCCTCCTCCCTTGTATTTCTTCTCATATAAATGTAGTAAGTGATTACGGTTGCTTTTTCACTAGAATACCATACACCTACTTTTAATTAGATAAACTTCGCGGGGAAACAATCGCCTTAAATTTCTTTCTATTAATTTAAACTAAAGTATTACGCACGTACGTATTAGATAAACTTCGCGGGAAAATCACCTTAAAATTCTCTATATTCCGTCTTGGTTAAAAAAAAATAAATAAAAAAATCGCTGAGTAATACTACCAAAAAATATAAAAATTAAGTCGAGTAATAAAATCTGTATTCACGTATAAACAGAAAAGAACACGAAGCGAATGTCAGTCAGTGAAAATAACACCAATCGTCGACAAGTTCATGCACATCAAGAAAGCATTCCCCACACCAATAACAGTAATAATAACACCAGCGACAAACATCAACACCAACTATACTCCGCCTCATTAAAACCAATGGTGTGTGTGTGTGTGTGTGTGTGTGTGTGTGTGTGTGTGTGTGTGTGTGTGTGTGTGTGTGTGTGTGTGTGTGTGTGTGTGTGTGTGTGTGTGTGTGTGTGTGTGTGTGAAAAGCAATGACGTCATACGAATCATTATGCTCTATAGTGTGAAGGCAGGCTTGAACTTACCGCTTATATTGGTAGTCAGGAATAACCCGAAGACTTATTTTTATCATTACTACTATCATTATTACTATTACTGTTATTATGTATCACAGCAAGTACCGAGAGATATTTCCATCCAATTTTCATAACGTTCATCTCGTCAATTGAAGAAAAAAAAACAAGGAAAATCGGGCGAAAATGTACAAAAATCACAACGACCGATAAAGACCATCTATACTAAGATTTTCAATTAAAAAACACGTATCTTCTTTTCTAAGGAGACCAAAATCTTCCAAACTTCTTACTGCTTGGCCTGAGACTGAAGCTAATTGTGAGAGTGAGGTTGTGACAGAGTGTGTGTGTGTGTGTGTGTGTGTGTGTGTGTGTGTGTGTGTGTGTGTGTGTGTGTGTGTGTGTGTGTGTGTGTGTGTGTGTGTGTGTGTGTGTGTGTGTGTGTGTGTGTGTGTGTGTGTGTGTGTGTGTGTGAGTGCGTGTGTCAGAATGAGTGAATGGCAGCGTGAGTGAGAAAAAGAAGAGTTAATGTAAGTCAAATATAGAACAAACAAATGCACGAACCAATTCTTTTTTTCAAATTGGGATGGAAATAATTACTGTAGCTACAAAAAAAAAATGAATTGCTAGTTGTGCGACTACTACTACTACTACTACTACTAACAGCAAACATAGTAGTAGTAGTAGTAGTAAATTGAGAGGATCAAGTTAAAATTTTTTTTTGCAAAAAAAAAATAAAATAAATAAAATAAAATAAAATACATAAATAAATCAAATTAAATAACATCTGAGAATCCTTCATACCGAGTCCCTGCTGTCGCTGAGGAGGAGGAGGAGGAGGAGGAGGAGGAGGAGGAGCTTTACTTCCAGCAGAAACAGCGAGGAAAGAGAAAAAGTGTGTGTGTGTGTGTGTGTGTGTGTGTGTGTGTGTGTGTGTGTGTGTGTGTGTGTGTGTGTGTGTGTGTGTGTGTGTGTGTGTGTGTGTGTGTGTGTGTGTGTGTGTGTGTGTGTGTGTGTGTGTGTGTGTGTGTGTGAGAGAGAGAGAGAGAGAGAGAGAGAGAGAGAGAGAGAGAGAGAGAGAGAGAGAGAGAGAGAGAGAGAGAGAGAGAGAGAGAGAGAGAGAGAGAGAGAGAGAGAGAGAGAGAGAGAGAGAGAGAGAGAGAGAGAGAGAGAGAGAGAGAGAGAGGCTGGAGAAAGGAACGTGCTGGAGGAGAGGGGAAAGAGGAGTAGCTAAAAGAGAAAAAAAAAAGAGGGAGTGAGCGAGAGCGAGGGAGTGAGCGAGCGAGAGAGAGAGAGAGAGAGAGAGAGAGAGAGAGAGAGAGAGAGAGAGAGAGAGAGAGAGAGAGAGAGAGAGAGAGAGAGAGAGAGAGAGAGAGAGAGAGAGAGAGAGAGAGAGAGAGAGAAATAAGGAAAGTGAGCTACGGATGAAGTAGTGAAAGAAGGAAGAAGTGAAAAGGAGATACTGAAGGAGGGAAGATGGTGGAAGAAGGAAGAAGGAAAAGCGTGAATATTGAAAGGAAAAAAACAAAGAAGGATGGTAGGAAACGTGAGGAGGAGGAAGAGATGGAATAAGGTAAAAATAAAAGAAATGGATAACAGACACAAACTCGTAAGTGAGAAAGAAAGAGTGAAGAAAGGAAGGCCACAAATAACAGGAAGGAAAAGAGTAACGAACGAGAAGAATGCAGCAAATATGGAAGCGTGGAAGAAAGTAAATGATAAAGAAAAAATTGAAACAAAACATGAGACAGGGAATGAAGGTAGAAAATGCGAAAAAGAAAGGAGATGAGGCGGAAAAGAAACAAGTAGCAGGTACATAAGAAGAGGAGACAGATGATGAAGAGAAAATGAATGATGAAGGAAGATCTGTAGAAGAAATAAAAGGCTGAAAGACTAGTAAGAGAGAAAATAAAGCAGAGAAAAGCCTGGAGAAGGGAGAGAGGGATGGAGAGCAGCACGGAGGAGAGTCTGTGGGATGGAGGGAGGAACAGGGAGCAGAGGGGGTGAGAGTAAGTTTAAGGAGCCGTAGGATGGAGGGGGAGGGACAATGAAAGTTTTGATGAGATGGAATTAAACGCAATAAAGCCAAGTTGCAACAAATTACTGGGACTAATGTAATAAAGTACACTCACAATACTGAGGACGTTAAAGAACTGGGTAAAGAAAAGAACAACCTCAGCTCAATCTTAGACAACTTGAGAATGAAGTAAACTGTACTGTAAATAAGAAACAATGCACAACTTTGTAAATACGATGGTCCTCATGTCTTATAGAGTAGCGTAATGCGGAATAAAATAGCATTCTGCGCCAAAATACATTTAAATAAATATTCCCATGACGTAAGAGAAGATATGAAAGAGGGACATAAAATATAGATATGACAGAGAGAGAGAGAGAGAGAGAGAGAGAGAGAGAGAGAGAGAGAGAGAGAGAGAGAGAGAGAGAGAGAGAGAGAGAGAGAGAGAGAGAGAGAGAGAGAGAGAGAGAGAGAGAGAGAATGATACGTATACAGACATAAAACCAGTGATAGACAGACCGATAGACAGAGACAAGACAGTGACAGACAGACAGACAGACAGACAGACAGACAGACACACAGACAGACACACAGACGCACAGACACACAAACGAAGGGGAGAAACAAGAAATATCTGGTTACAAAAATAAATAAAACATGACGTCAAGAGAGAGATAAGGTCAAAACAGGAGAGAGAGAGAGAGAGAGAGAGAGAGAGAGAGAGAGAGAGAGAGAGAGAGAGAGAGAGAGAGAGAGAGAGAGAGAGAGAGAGAGAGAGAGAGAGAGAGAGAGAGAGAGAGAGAGAGAGAGAGAGAGAGAGAGAGAGAGAGAGAGAGAGAGAGAGAGAGAGAGAGAGAGAGAGAGAGAGACCTTAACTTTCTCTATCCCTACACACAATACAACCTCTTTGGTAGACTTCTAATGAACCAGGCCAGAACATCTGAAAGATCCTGTTATGAGGAACACAATGGCGACCTCAGATAACAATAGATAGATAGATAGACAGATAGATAGATAGATAGACATAGATAAAATAAATAAATAGGTCAATAAATGAAATATGATACCATGCAAAATTTAACACAATAGCAATAGATAGATAGATAGATAGATAGATAGATAGATAGATAGATAGATAGATATAGATATTACAAAAATAGGTAAATATTTATAATGATACCAGGCAAAAATTGAAGGCTTATCAGAGTACAGCCAAAATGTCAAAACAATAATAAATAAATAAATGACTTCACTGGTATTTTCACGGTGGATGAAGAAAAGAAGGTTTGGTTATCTGGTTTAGTTATCTTGTCTGTCCTCGCCATGCACGCTACAGATATTAACAGATACGGGATAAACATGTTACCGATTCTTTTTACATCCGTCAAGGCAACTGATCAGGGACTACTGACATTAATAGATTGATAAATGAATGAATAAATAATAATAGACAAACCGTAAAAAGCCTAGAAATTGTTCCTCCCATATAGGTTGGTGGATAAATGAATAAATGAGAACAGATGAACCGCAAAATCCACTTAATTGTTCCTCCCAGATAGACAGGTGAATAAATGAGTAAATGAGAACCGATGAACCGCAAAAGCAACGAAATTATTCCTCACAGATACGCTGCGTGGAAAAGACTTCAAAATCAGGATGGATAATTAATTTCTTGTGGCGTTTTAATATTATTCAGCGCTGTACAGTCACGGCCAAAAGCTTGTTCACGTACCGTATTCTTTTTCACTAATTTAACCGTTTCATCTCGACCGTAAGTCCTCCGCTGTGCTGCCTGTCACTTTACAAACCCTGAGAAGTGAATGGTTCCAAGATCAGAGGACGTTAGACTGAGGGAAGAGCTAAACACAGTGAAAGTGAGAGTGTCAGGTTACAAGACTTCTGGCCGCGAGTGTACCTCCATTCAGAACGTGCTACCTTGATCCTTTGTATTCCACCAATGACAGTCACTAATCAGGCCACTGTGTGATGTATGTATGTATGTATGTATGTATGTATGTATGTATGTATGTATGTATGTATTGTTAGGAATGTCTTGTGTATTTTTTTTTTTTTATTGTTTTCTGATTTGGTGTTTATTAACTCTTTCACTGCTATTTGACATTTCCTTAATCACTGACCACTGTGAGGTATTTCTTCTACAACCACCTCCAAACAATGTATTGGCTTCAAAACTTCAAAATATAGTCATCTAATCCCTTTCTTTCTTCTATAGGCTTATAAAACTTTCTTACATTTAGTATCGAGAATTGTTGGACATCGTAGAGAAAGGGTTAATGTGTTTATCTTCACTTTTGGTGTTTATCAATGTGTTACTGTTCCTTGTTTTAATGTTTTGATAGTTATGTTTTGCTGTTTAACGTCTCTTTGTGGACCATAAACGTATAAATAATCGTGCTACATTTCATCAAGTTAATTTGTTAGTTGCTCTGTAATAGTTTGTTTGTACTAGTAAAACCAAGTAATTTGTGGTCAATAAACATTTATCCGTCTGTCCTTGTTCAGCGTTTTCTTTCTCAGCATTACCTGTGTGTAGTGGTTCACGTTATCCTTGCTTTGCACCTCCACTGTAATCGTTATGTTTTCATTACTTATATTCTATCACTACTGCTCCCTACGGCGTTGTGATGTGCGCTCAATACATTTTTTTTTTTCCAGTGTTTGTATGGGCTGATTCTGCACGTGCTCTCTTCATTATTTACATTCTATCTCTGCTATTCCTTATGATGTGTAGTGCGGGCTTTTAATTGTACTGGCTGATTCTGTACGTGCTCTCTTCATTACTTATATTCTTCACTGCTATTCCATGTGGCGCTGTGTAGTGTGCGTTAAATACATAATTATTTTTATTGCTTATATGGAGTGATTCTTGTTAGCACTTCCACTGTTAACATTACTTATGCCACTATTCCGTATTCATGCCATTTCATAGTGTACACTCAATATTTTCTCTACTTTCATTACTTGTTATACAAATTACCTTTCTTTAATACCTTCAGTTCCCACGTGTTATATTGTTACTTGTATTCTATCACCGTTATTCTACACTCATGACATATAATGAATGTTAACATCTTCCTTATGTTATCTTGTCACGTCCTTTTTTTATTGTGTTATCAGTCTTCCTTAAATTACACCACAGTTCAATAATGAAGACGTTGGTTTCCGGGTGCTCAGCGTGTTATTCCATCTCCGTCGTTTGCTTTGAATTGCTTGTCTTACCTTCCTTCCCACAGTCACTGCCTCTTTTATTCTTCATTTATGTACTTGGTATGTTCTGTAAGCCCCACAATGTAAAAACTGGCCAATTATTTACAGTGAAAGAGTGGCATATTTTTTTTTTTCCACCCAGAGTCGCATTGCCTTATGAACACTCTGCATGCCACGATGAATAATAGAATGGACGTAAATAATTGAACGCATCTAAAAATACTCATTCATAGTCACACGTAACTACCGGGAACAGGCAGCGAGTTACAGTAAAATAAAAGAAACAGGAACACATGTAAAATAAAACAGTAGTAAAGAAATAAAATAGATAAAATAATAGTAATAAAGTAACAAAGAAACGGTAACAAAGTAGTAAACAAAGAGGGACTTCTAAATTAACAGAAAGATGCCTTAGTAAGATAACAGATAATGGAATATTGACTCGAGAGAGGGACTGTAATAATACAACACAACTACTGGAGAAAATACAGTGCTATAGAAATAATAATTAAAAAAAAAAAACTACTCGCTGCTATCAAGATCTAGCGCTACAAAATAAGGAGCTAAATATAATAAAAATCACTACAAAAAAGGGGAAACAAAAAAAAACATACAACAATCGCACTATAAACGAAACTTTAAAAACTACACAAAATACACGAGAGGAAAGAAAGAAACAGCTGCTACAAAATAAGGACCTCAAAATAATAATAAAATCACACACACAAAAGAAAAGGGGGGAACAAAAACACAAAAAACACAACAATCGAACTACAAACAAAATTCTTAAAAGATACACAAAATACATACGAGAAGGAATAAACAACCGCTACAAAATAAGATCTCAAATGATTAAGAAAAAAAAACGGGGAAAAAAACAAAAAAAAACAACAATTAACCGAAAAAAATGAGGGAAAAAAACACCTTGTAAAACGCCTGGAAATAATTACAATGCCATTCGGTTAAATCCAGCCGGAAAAGCTATCAAACTTTGCCCGCGGAGTTGACCCCACATCGCCAGTGGGTCGAGGTTACAAGTTCTTCCCCAGTTTTAAAAGCTACTAGTAATTGAAGCGGCAGGGAGGCTGGCAGGGAAAGACACGTCCGTATTATTAGTAGCGATAAGAAAAATTAAATGGATGCTTCTGTCACGATGCAAGACAAAGGGAGTGAGGAGTGATTGTGTAAGTTACGTGCGCTTGTGTATGAGAGACAATGAGGGTGAGAAACTACAGGAGTGTTTGGGACTGTTTGGGAGTGCGTGGGTGTAAGGAGTGTGTATCTTTAGGAGTGTCTTCTGGAAGTGTTTTGGTGTGTTCGGGTGTGTTTGGGAAAGTGGCGGTATTTGGCAGAGTGGAATGTGTTTGAGAGTGTTTGGGGAAGTGACGTAGTGTTTGCCAAAGTGGAGTATGTCAGGAGTGTGTATGCGAGTGTTTTTGAAGTGAAACGCCGGTGTGGAGTAGGGAGTGGAACGGAAATTATGAAAAGGAAAAGGTTACGGAATGATACGAGGAAAGTGTGAAGATACGGTCGAGAAATGGGAGGAACAGTGTAGAATATATAAGAAGTATAAGGAAGTAGAGATGAGACCGAGAAATTATAAAAGGGAAAGGTTAAAAATTGATGAGAGGAAAGTGTAAAGATGCGGTGGAGGAATGGGAGGTTATGAAAAGGAGTGAGGAAGAGTGAAGAATATATAAGAAATAAAGATAAAGTAGTAGAAATGAGGCCGAGAAACTGAAGTGAGGTAGACATGACACAAGTACGGTGTTGTAAGGCAGAAGGAAACTGATACAGCGGGATTTTGTAACTTATGAGGTTAAGAAAAGAGAAGATATCTGAAAAAAATACGAGAGGTGCACACTGAAGGTGAGCGGAAAAGTAGAATTGAAAATAAGCGATAGACCAAGAAAAAAAAATAGCTGGAGTGAGGAGGGAGCGCAATTTGAGAAACGAAAGTGAAGGGACAGGATGAGGGGAAAGGGTGAGGTGGAAGCCTGCGGAATGAAAGTAGACGTGCGGGGTGACGTGAGTGGAATGTGTAAACAGTACGTGGCGCGGAGGAAATGAAAGTGAAAATAAAGGGCACAGCTCCATGAGGCGGGAAGGACCGAGTTGTTGGTCCGAATAGCACCAAGTATACGGAATGTGTAATCAGAGCATGACTGGGAGAGCATTACAGGTCAAATAAAGTAGTCCTTTGTGAAGACAGACGGACTTATGAAGGGGAAGGAAAAGGGTCAAATAAGTCCATATAAGGAGGGAAAGACAGTGTCTGAAATTACTTCATATTTTTCCTTTTAACGTAACCTAACCACGAGTCTTCGGATTCAGAGGCTTGAGACAAAATTGAAGTGAAAAAGAACGCAGTCACAAAAGAGGCAAAAAGAAGTACTATTTTTCTTTGAGTGATAGCTTCACCTAACGTAACCTAACCATACGAGTCTTCAGATTCAGAACCTTGAGATAAAAATGAAGTGAAAACAATGACCGCAGTTAAATAAGACAAAACGAAATAGTATTTTTTGAGTGATAACCTAACTACACGAGTCTTCGGATTCAGAGCCGTGAGACAAAATTGAGGTGAAAACAAAGAACGCAATTAAACAAGGAGACGAAACAAAATTATATCCGCAAAGTACTACATAATTTTCGTTTATCGACTGGCATCACAAGCACGTACATTTCCAGCATCACCACCTCACCTCACCTCACCAGAACCAGGCCGCATCACCGCCGATGCTGGCCAAGCACTGATACGTAATACCAATTCACCAGTGACCAGCTCGCGATTCCCTCTCACCATACTCATCCCTCACTTCACTGCCACTCACAGTCCTTTCACTGCCTCATCAACACACACACGCACATACACACCCCATCAAAGCACCTGTATCACCGGACGCGGCAGGTGTGGGAATCGGCCACTTTCCCATCATTTCCCTGCAAACACCTGGGATTGTAAGCCTCAGAGCCGAGATTACCTGAAGGACGAGGCACGATGAGGTAATGGGGCCAGGTGAGCAGTGTGATGAGTCTAGGATCAAACTCCCTCACGCTGGATCAATATCACCAGTAGTGAGTCGGACGCCCTAAATGTTCTCTCCTTCACTTCCTCCTCCTCCTCCTTTACCATCCTTCCTTCCATCCTCCTCCTCCTCCTCCTTCTTCCCCCTCAGAACAAACACCCCACGGGACGAGAATCAAGTTTTCAGGAATAGAGAAAAGTTTTGTTTCATTGTGTGCCCTTCATAAACACCCCACACCCTTCGCTGGCCAGGAGGCGCCACTGACTCACGAGACAAGGAACACCAAACACTGACGCAGGGAAGAGTAGTGGCGTGTCAACTGCCTAATTCCGCGCGTCAGGTTAAGAGAGAGACATTAGGGGGGAGACTCAGCTAAATATTCAGTGTTGCTTCTTCATGCTCGCCACCACCAAGACTGTAATGCCCCGACGGCGCCCCACCCAGGCCGGCAGGAGGCGCCTCGCAGCACAGGGTGGAGTTCCAATCACCAGGGCGACGGCCAGAACCTTCCCTCACGCCCGCACCGTCAGGAGGTGGGCTGGGGCGGCCGTGGGTGCCTACCTGGGCGGTGAGAGGACGGGAGTGCCACGCCCCTTACCTAACACCGCCCCGCCGCGACGCCCTCCCCGCCAGCACCAGAGGGAGGGCGGGTCCAGCTCACGTCTTGAGGGGCGTAAGGGAGCGTGACCCAATAACTGAGGTCACCCATGTGTCGTCCAGAGGGCCAGCACCACAACTACCACCAACACCACATCACTACTAACTGCCCCTCTCACACACACATTTCCTCTCATCAAATATATACTTCAATCAGGGGGCACCGCAGGCTCGGGGCGTCTCCACAGCCACACCAGGGGCGCCACAGCCAGGCAACAACACCTGTAATCAGCCGCTAAGACTCAGGGAGCGGTAAGCGCGCACCTTGACTCGCACGAACACCTTGACCACACACTCTGTGCCACGCGCCCCAGCCCTTCCTCGCAGCGCTCGTACCGCCCCGCTCGCTCGCTGCCAGACGCCGCTACAACACTTCACAACGAAACACTCGCAGATCAATAGTGAAAATGCCATAAAGACGTACGTGTGTGTTTCTCAAATAGTGCAAGCGAAGTGGAACCAGATGCAATTAACCCTGAAAATTGAAAAAAGGGAAACAACAAGTTCACAGATAGGAGAATAAACAAATCGATAAAATACTCAAGGGGATCCACGCGCCACATTTAACTACATGTGAAACTGAGGCTCACGAATGTTTTACGAGGACGAAACAGAAACTCACTCACAGAATTACACCAGTACCACCAGCAGGAACGGACTGAAATGTGAGGGCAACACCCGCACGGAAGAAAACAACACTGCAACCGTTACTCAATTTGTTTTCACTGGAGAGAACAAAAGAAAACAAGCTACTTACTGATCAGAGAACGAGGCTGGAACGGATAAGAAGAGGGAGGAGGAGGACAAGGAACAGGACGAGGAGGAGGAGGAAGAGGAACAGAAGAAGAAAAACAGGCTCTGGTAAAAGTGGCCGTGGTGATAATAGGAATGGTAGAGGAGGAGGAGGAGGAGGAGGAGGAGGAGGAGGAGGAGGAGGAGGAGGAGGAGGAGGAGGAGGAGGAGGAGGAGGAGGAGGAAGAGGAGGACATGGGCGACGACTACGAAAACACCAAACAGAGGAAGAGAAAGAGAAAAAGAGAAAAAGACAAAAAAAAGATTAAATATCGAAAAGATACGAAAAAAAACAACAAACAACAAACAAAACAACGCACAACACAAAATACGAAAAAATAAATAAAAATAAATAAACAAATAAAACAACTAAACCCAATAAATCGAAATAACATTAAAGGTAAAAAAGAAACGACACTAAATCGATAACCAGTAAATAAACAAACCAATCAAATGCATCCAACGTACCCGGACCTTCTCATGAATTTGCCCCAGATCACCAATGGGAGGATGATAAACTGATGCATTTAAATATAGAGGCAAAGGGAAGTTGAAATGCCAAAGGAGGAAGAATTTGTCGATACTAGAGCCTCCCCCCACCACCACCACCACACACTGTTCGCTCCATTACTTCTCCGTGTTCTCCTCTCAAGACGAATGATGATTTACTCTTTGATTTAAATAAGGAAACTCTGGCAATGTTCCCCTATTTGTCCTGCTGAGCTTCTGTTGGGGATGCAATGGCGGGGGGAAGGTGGGGGGTATTTTCTCATCCTTTCTCTTGATTTGCTTTCCCTTTCGTGATTTATTCTCTCGTTTTCTCTACTACTACTACTACTACTACTAATTCCTTTTCCGATTTTCGTTTTTTTTTTTTTAGCTTATTTTCCCTTCCTCCACTTCTCTCATTATTTTTTCCTTGTTTTCTTCTTATCCCTTCTTCCTATCGTCTACTAATTTCTTTCCTTTTTATTATTATTTCTTTTTAGGTTATTTTCTTCCATTCCTCCTCCTCCTCCTCCCCTTCCCAATTATCATCCCTTTTTCTGTATCTTCTTTTTCTCTTCTTCTTATCCTCTTTTTCTAATTTCTTTTTTTTTCCTTTCCCAGCCTTATTCCTTTCTTTTATTTGAGATCTTTGTTTTTCTTGTTTTCTTTTTCATAGCTTTCTTCTTTTCCCTCTTCCTCTTCGATTTTCATTCCTTTCCTTGTCTTCTCCTTCCCCTCTTCTTATTCAACTCAGCTTTTTTTTCTTTTCTTTAGCTTTCTTTTCCTCCATTTTTAATTTTCATTTATTGATTGTCTTCTTTTTTTGTCCTCTTTTCCCTCCTCCTCCTCCTCCTCAATTCTCATTTCATATCTTGTTTTCTTTTTCCTAACCTTTCTTTCCATCTTTCTTCACCTCCTCCCCCTTTCTCAATCCTTCCTTCTTCGTTCTCGCTCTTCTAATCTTTCTCTTCCCTCGTTTTCTCCGTTACATCTCGCCCGTCTCTTTCTTGTTCTTGTTAACCTCCTCCTCCTCCTTCTCCTCCTCCTCCTCCTTGTCCCCTTTCCTTTTGTTGATATACACACCTTATGTAATATTTCCGCCCATCTTGTTCTCTACCTCACCCTTTCCGTTTTCTTTTTTTCTTAGCCTCCTCTTTTTGAACTTCTGCTCCTGTTGCCCCTTCATTTTTCTTGATATATTAACGTTTCCTATCCTTCTTTTCCTTCAGTTTTTTTTTCCCAACTCTCATTCTTCTCTTTCCTGTTCTTTATCTTTTCCTGAATTTTTCTTCCTCTTCCTGTTATCTCATCTCCTTTCTTGATATGTTACATATTTTTATCTTTATTTTTCATCAGTTCATTCTTTTTCTCCGACTTCCATTCTCCTCTTTCCTGTTCTTCATCTTTTCCTGAACTCCTCTTCCTCCTCCTTCTTTTGTTGTATCTTCTCTTTTCTTATCCTTTTTCTATCCGTTCATTCTTTTCTCCAATTTCTTTTCTTCTCTTTCCTGTTCTTCATATTTTCTCCAACTCCTCTTCCTCTTCCTTCTCCCCCTGTTGTCCCTTCCCTTTTCGTATCCTTCTTCTCTATCGGTTCATTCTTTTCTCCGACTTCTACTGTTCTCCTTTATGTTCTTCACTTCACCACCACCACCATCGCCTCCTCCTCCTCCTCCTGCTCTTCTCGTAAAGTGCCCAGTGTTGATAATTGCCACACAAGTCTAAGTCATCTCACGTCTGTTCTTTACTATCTCTCTCCCCTTCTGCCATTGTCGCCTATACACACACACACACCCACACACACTTTACGGTGTTCCCGCGTCCCCTCCTTAGCTCAGTGGCCACTACTGGCGTTCCCCGGGGTGCGTGTCCTGTCTACTTTGTCCCACGCGCACCCTCAGGAACTCTCATAAATCTACTCTATTACGCTAGTTCATCACACCCTCAATTGTAAAGCTAAGGTGTGAGCAGCGATCTGAGTGTTTGGTGAGGGTTTTACGAGGTTAAGGGTGAAGTAAGGAAGGAATGGGGTAGTGAATGGGTTGTGGGGTTCTGTGGAATGGAGGAATATGGGTGATTAGGAATTAAAAGCAAGTAAAGGGACTGTCTCGGTGTGGGTGATGTGAGTGGTGTGGTGATGGGATGTGCTACGATAGGAAGGAGAAAGGAATGGGAGAGGAAATGGTATCTTGAATGGTGGAAGAATACTTGGAGTGGTGTAGCATGGAAGGCATTTGGAGTGTTGTAAGGTGGGAGAAATATTTAAAGTGGTGTAGCATGGGAGATACATTTTGTAAGAGTGTATGTAGCATGGGTGTTTATTGTGGTGTAGAAAGGAAGAAACAAGTGATACGGAATAAAAAGAGAACCTGATGGAAAGTATAGCGTGTGAGAGGGAGGCAGAAAGGAAGGCAAAGGAAGTGATTAGGAGGGAGGGAGGAAGTGAAAGGGAAGAAGGGAGAGGGAAGGAAAGGGAGAAAGTGAGATGAAGGGAGAGAAAGGAAGGCAGAGGGAGGAAGTGAGAGGGAGGAATGGAGAGGGAAGAAGGGATAATGAGATGAGAAATGTGGGTAGTGACAATGAAACACGTCTTAACTTAACAGAAAAACATAAAACATTTCTAGTAAATAATACTGCATAGATAAAAAAAAAAAAAAAAAGTCATTACCATCACTGTCAAAACTTAACTTTCAAAACCCACCAAATCAATCCACAAAAAACAATAATAACAGCGACGTAATAACACACAACAGAATAATCAGTGTTACGCGAAGAATACAATAGGGGCAGTTTTCAGAGGCCATAGGAAATGTTTAGTTGTGAAACATGAAAACACCATTAAAAGCACCAGTCACTTCCACTAGATCCTATCCAAGTAAGGTATCTTCGTTAAACTGCCAGTATGTCAGAATGAGACGAATACAATTCAGTAACAATAGCAAACTGTGATGGACGAGAAATACTTGGCATGGGTATCAAGATAGTGAAGGACAGTAGTGGCCAGATGTGGATTAATCTGCCACACTTATTTCTATCTCTCTCAATCTCAAGAAAAGATGAAGAACAGGAAAGAGGAGAATGACAGCTGGAGGAAGGAATAAACTGATGGAAAAGGCTTGTTATCTCATAGTTTAGTACAGTAATAGTTGTAACCTTACCAATTTGTACTGCATTTAGCCTGTTTTCTCAATACAAGTTTTCTTATATCCTTAGTCTAGTACAGTCGGGATCAGGGGTGGAAGAAATCTGTCACAAGTACTTCTATTTCTCTCGACCTTAAGTCTTCCATCTCAGAATTTAGTACAGTGAGGGTCAGAAGTGTAATAAATCTACCACACCCATTTCTCTTTCTCTCATTATTAAGTGCTGTCACTTCCTTAGAGTCTAGTACAACAGTGGTCAGAAATGTAGCAACCTGCCTCACCTACTGCTATTTGTACTCAATATTTAGTCCTCTTATTTCCTTACTAGTACAGTGAAGGTCAGAAGTGTGAAAACCTGTCTCACTTCTCTTTCCCTCAATATCGTCTCATTTCCTCAACCTTTCAATCGTCAGGTTTTTCAAGACTATCACCAGAAGAGAGAAATGAAGGTATAATACTACTTAATAACAAAAATGAGTGCAAAATAACTCCCGACACCTTAGCGTGACTATACTTAATAGAGGGAACAACGAATAGGGAAGGGAAAGAGGGCGTAGCAGTGCGTAGGATTTGAATGCATCATACATCATACACGAAGTAAAGAATAAGAGAGTAGAAGACAAAGGAAAGAAATTCAGACGAGTGTGTATGAATGTCAGGGAGAAGAAATGGAGGAGTGAAAGTAATGTTGCGTGCAAAGGATATGAGAAAGGATAAGAAATGAAAGAATAAGAAATACCTAGAATGAGGAATAGGATATGAGAGCAAAAGAGATAGAAGGGAAATTAAAAGTGTGTGAACTGACAGAACTTGAAAGATGAAAAGAAGAAGGAAAGAAAGGGGTAGCTGAGGGTGGGGGGAGGGGAGAGTCGTATGAGAGATGACTTTAAGTATTGAAAGAACGAGAGATTAAAGGAAAATTCAGAAAAGAGGGAAAAAGTTACCTAGTGTGTAGGACAGGAAGGAATATGAGAGAGAGAGAGAGAGAGAGAGAGAGAGAGAGAGAGAGAGAGAGAGAGAGAGAGAGAGAGAGAGAGAGAGAGAGAGAGAGAGAGAGAGAGAGAGAGAGAGAGAGAGAGAGAGAGAGAGAGAGAGAGAGAGAGAGAGAGAGAGAGAGAGAGAGAGAGAGAGAGAGAGAGAGAGAGAGAGAGAGAGAGAGGGGTCTGACGGAGAAAAAGGACTAATTAGGAGGAAAGGTGAGAGAAACACGTGTACTGGGAGATTTCTTGGAAGGACCTGGATGAGAGAGAGAGAGAGAGAGAGAGAGAGAGAGAGAGAGAGAGAGAGAGAGAGAGAGAGAGAGAGAGAGAGAGAGAGAGAGAGAGAGAGAGAGAGAGAGAGAGAGAGAGAGAGAGAGAGAGAGAGAGAGAGAGAGAGAGAGAAAGCAAGGGACAGAATAACACAAATATAAAAAATACATAGAAATAACAGATACCAGGAACCCTCATCCTTATCATTTAATTGTCTAAAGGACTGTACATCATTTATACTTCATTTTATGTTCCTTTTAGAGTTTTATATCTTACCGTATCTATCACAGAAGACTGAGTACTTGTTCTAACCACTCTTTATCTAAATATCCATGTTATGACGCCTGAATCGTATGTTCAATTGAAATTATAACAATAAACAAGTAAACAGTGCAAGAAGAACCACTGTACTAACGGAATATGACAATAAATTCAATTCAAATTCATCTATAACTAAAGTCTCCCCTGAACTACATACGTACTACCAATAATAAGCAAATGAAGAGCGACTAAACGAATGAAAAGTGGATTAAAGTCAATGCTAAAGACAGTCTAAGAGAAAAAAAGGGAGAGAAGAGCGGGGAAGTGATGAGTTTTCGGATATGAATGAGGGGATGAGGAAGAGGAAAGGCGTGTGAGGAGTAAGAGGAGTAAGTAAGAGCAGTAAATCCGCAGGTGAGATTTTTTTGGCAGGAGAGATCTAGAGGATGATGAAAGAAGGGAAAGAACTGGAGGAAAGAGGAAAGACACGTGGTGGAGTACCAAAGGAAAGAAACAAGGGAAGGAGGGAGGGAAGGAGGGAGGAAGTGTGTCAAGGATGGAGGGAGGGAAAACTAATGGAAAAAGAAGTGGAGTAATAAAGATATGGAGGAAAGGAAAGAGGAAAAGAAAGGAACTAAAAGGAGCAGTAAGGAGAAAAAGAGCAAGAGATGGAAGAAAGGAAGGAAAGAAAAAGAGGGAGAATATGGCGTGAGAAGAGGAAGTGGAGGAAAGGAGTGATGAAAGGAGTGACTGAAGCAAAGGAAGGAGGAAGTGAAAGATGGATAAGGAAACTGAAATAACTATAGAGGAGAAGTGAAAAGAAGGAAGAAGCGAGAGGAAGATGGGAGAGAGGAAGATGTGAATGAAGAAAGTAAATGCCGTAGGGAAGAGAGAGAAAGGGAAGAAAGGAATAGGGAAAGAAAAGAGAACAAGGAATGAGGAAAAGTAAGAAGACGACGAAAAAAAAAGGGAGGGAGTGAAGGAGAGAAACAAGGGAATAGAGAAAGAAATGAGAAAAGAGGAAAATCGAGAGGAAGATGGAAGAGAGAAAGATGTGAAGGAAAAAAAGAAATGCGGGAAGGAGAGAGAGAGAGAGAGAGAGAGAGAGAGAGAGAGAGAGAGAGAGAGAGAGAGAGAGAGAGAGAGAGAGAGAGAGAGAGAGAGAGAGAGAGAGAGAGAGAGAGAGAGAGAGAGAGAGAGACCCCCGGAAACCCCAGCATTAAGTCACCCAACCTCCCCAACTCTCCCCCCGCCTCCCCAACACTCCCCAGCACATTGACTTACACCCCCCCTCTCTCTCTCTCTCTCTCTCTCTCTCTCTCTCTCTCTCTCTCTCTCTCTCTCTCTCTCTCTCTCTCTCCCCCTCCTTGTGTTCTTATCAACAGTGAGTCCACAGCCAACAGAACGAGAGAGAGAGAGAGAGAGAGAGAGAGAGAGAGAGAGAGAGAGAGAGAGAGAGAGAGAGAGAGAGAGAGAGAGAGAGAGAGAGAGAGAGAGAGAGAGAGAGAGAGAGAGAGAGAGAGAGAGAGAGAGATCCTGCTTGAGCCTGAATGATGCAAGGCAACTTTAACTCTTACACAGGCGAGGCTCACCAGCAGTATTGACATCCGCCGTTGACGAGCAGAGTGTTGGGCGTAGTAATCCCAGCCCCCTCCCCTCCCTCTCCCCCCATCTTCTCTCATCTCCCTCCCTCTTATCTCTCTCACCTGTCTCCTCCATCTCCCTTCCTCTTATTTCTTTAACATCCTTCCTTCTCCCCCTTCCAATCTATATTCCGTTTGATTTCGTTTGATTTGGTTGATTCTCTCTCTCTCTCTCTCTCTCTCTCTCTCTCTCTCTCTCTCTCTCTCTCTCTCTCTCTCTCTCTCT
The DNA here is from genome assembly GCF_035594125.1 of Scylla paramamosain. Taxonomy (NCBI): domain Eukaryota; kingdom Metazoa; phylum Arthropoda; class Malacostraca; order Decapoda; family Portunidae; genus Scylla; species Scylla paramamosain. The sequence goes on from NC_087185.1 coordinate 14,213,658, forward strand.
CTCTCTCTCTCTCTCTCTCTCTCTCTTCACACGCTACAGTCCGTCATTTTGCATTTCTCGCTCGATTAACTATTTAATGAGGTGCATAATACATACATACATACATACATACATACATACATACATACATACATACATACCCACGCAGGAAACGAGAGGAAAGAGAAAAAAAGGGGAAAATAAGAAAAAAATAATTATAATGAGCAAAAAAAAAAAAATCTGAGAAAAAAATTGACGAAACATAATAAAGGTTAGGATTATCTGACAAAAACGAGAAAAAAATACACAAGGAGAAAACGTGATAGAAACAGTTACAGATGGGTCAGTGAGCTATGGAGAGGAGAAACAGGAAGGAAGAATGTAAGAGGAAAGCTGTGGAAGAAAGTTTAGCGTGTAGACTCTTCCAGGAAAACAAGGTTGGCAAAAATATCAATGGAACTTTAGAAAACGAGTTACCGAAAGAAAACGGAAGAGAAACGCAAGAAACAGGAAGACAAAACTTATGGAAGGGAAGTATAAGGGAACTGATATAAATGTGGAGAAGAAGAACAAGAACAAGAACAAGAACAAGAACAAGAACAAGAACAAGAACAAGAAGAACAAGAAGAACAAGAACAAGAAGAACAAGACCAAGAAGAAGAATGTCAACAACAACAACAACAACAACAACAACAACAACAACAACAACAACAACAACAACAACAACAACAAGATAAGGAGGAGGAGGAGGAGGAGGAGGAGGAGGAGGAGGAGGAGGAACAGAAGGATGAAAAACGAGACGGGATAGTGGCCAAGGGGATACTATAAAAAAAAAAAAAAAGAAATTGAACTTGGATCATAAACCCTTCCAACTCCATCTAAACGGATTTTTCTCTTATAAAAGTTCCTGAAATCCTTGAAAGTAACCTTGACCATCCTTCCTCTCTACTTCTACCTCCTCCTCCTCTTCCTCCTCCTCCTCTTCCTCCTTCTCCTCCTCTTCCTTCTACCTTCGCGTGTTTCTACAGATTTTTCATGTCCGGGGGCGTTTCCTAAAGGCGGCACGGGGCGGGAAGGACAGAAGGGCAGTCAGGTCTTAGGAGAAGGATATGTATGGCCTCCTCAGTGACGGGTTCCTACCATGCAATCGTAGGGTCTTCTGGTATACTTATTTGTTTGTTTGTTTTATTTTTCTGTTGCCTTGTTTTCTTTGAGGTCGTGTGTAGTTGGGTATGTGTTTTGTTTTGTTTTGTTTAGCTCTCTCTCTCTCTCTCTCTCTCTCTCTCTCTCTCTCTCTCTCTCTCTCTCTCTCTCTCTCTCTCTCTCTCTCTGCCATGGTCACCCGTTACAAACATTTTCGTTGCTAACTTTCTCCTTCACACAGTAGAAAACGGAGGAATTACATGGCTAACCCTAACTTACCTGAGATCAATACTCACTCTTAAGGTCCAGTAATAAATGGCAAAATTATGAGTATTTCAGGCAATTAATTAGCATATCGTGTGAACTATAAAGGGGTCACTGTTTTAGTTTCGTAAAGCTGAAAATAAATACATAAAAAGAATACAAGCATTCTTAGTGATAAACGTAATCGAATATTGATAAAGAAAACGTGTCGAATTTAATATGTTCAGGAAGAATCTTAGTTTTGTAATGAGAAAATAATAAGTCTGGTTATCTTACAAACATTCGTAGATATTAACGTGCTCACTGATAAAGAAAACGTGTGTCGAAACTAATATGTTAAGAGGAATCTGTTACAACGTGTGTCGAATTTGATATGTTAAGGAAAAATTTGAATCTTAGTTCCGTAATGCAAAAAAAAATAATAATAAGTCTAGTTATCTTACAAACCTTCGTAAAAATAAATACTCGAACGTTAATAAAGGAAAAAAAATGTCTGGAACCTGATATATTAAGAAGGAATTGTTACAACGTGTGTCGAATTTGGTAAGTTAAGAAAAAATATGAACCTAAACTTTGTAATACGAAAAAAAAAGTGATTATTTTACAAACGTTCGTAAAGATTTATGTATTCGAACACTGATAGAAAAAAATCTGAAATCTGATAAGTTAAAGAAGAATCGGTTACAATATTCCCTACCAATAACAATTTGAAACATACAACAACCAAGAAAATTATAAATATTCAAGTCTGTCCGAGTATGTCCGTACAAAGACCACAGCAAAAGGCGGAGCAACCCAGAGCATCGACTAATGACACACACAGAACAGTAACACGCAAAGGCTGACTAGAACCTCTCTCTCTCTCTCTCTCTCTCTCTCTCTCTCTCTCTCTCTCTCTCTCTCTCTCTCTCTCTCTCTCTCTCTCTCTCTCTCTCTCTCTCAAGTGGCTATTTCTCTCTCGCGTGGGCCTGTTTGTTTATCTGGCAACTGTTCACCCAATTGGTCACATCTGGGAAGTAGCAGTAGAAGTAAACAAACAAGCGCCATCTGGACGGAGTGTCACTAACGATATCTGGGGCGGAGTGTCACGAAGGATATCTGGGGCGGAGTGTCACGAAGGATATCTATTCACGGGGAAGTCATTTGGAAGATGTTTCGTTATCTCAGTTCTCGCCCTCCTTCCCTCATCTTGAAAGAACGATTATATAACATCCGCGTGCCACTTTATAAACAATCTCATCGTAAAGGTAAACACAAACAGATTGCCTTTCTTACCTTCGACACGCAATGGTAAAACTCTCCCTTACACACACACACACACACACACACACACACACACACACACACACACACACACACACACAAAAAAAAAAAAAAAAAAAAAAACACGTAAGAACAATACAAATATGGTTTACTTAATCTTCATACCCGAGAGCAAAACTTTCTCGGAACAAAATTAGACATGATACGTAAAATCATCAAAAAATACGGCTTACTTAACTTCCATGCTCGACAGCAGAACTCTCCCTTTGAAGAATAGTTAGTCTTTCCAAGTAAAAACAATAGCAAATATGGCTTCCTAACTTCCATACCCGACAGCAAAACACTCCCTTTGAACAAAATTAAACTACGTAAAAAAAAAACCAGTGTGGCTTCCTTAAGTTTCATACCAGACGGCAAAACACTCTTGTATGAAATTACCTAAGAGAAAAATTGCTTCCTTCAAGAAAAAAAATACACGAAAAATCTTTGGTACACGACGAGCAAGAACCACAAAACAGTTTCCAAAACACTCACCTTTGAAGCACCAGGGAACAAAAACAATCAGGAATGGAGTAAACCGTAGAATAATCCTCCATGGCGTGAAATAAGCATGCACGAACCTCGCCCCTGGACAGAGAAAACGGACACGAGTCTGGATATTGAAGGGGAAACTTCTGTAGGTTCACAAGGCGCCCAGGAGAGAGGCAAAGTTATGAGTACTCACCACCTGGCCGACGTGCGCCACTTTGTCGATCTTCTGGTGTCCTTTGGAGGCGTTGGGGAAGAGGCCCTTGGCGGCATTGGGGTCTTGAAACGAAAACTGAGGGGGGAAAAGATAATGATTAAAAAGGGAAATGGAGATATACGTACAAGATTTATACCAATGAAACGAAAACTGAGGGGGAAAGACAATAATTAAAAAGGGAAATGGAGATATACGTACAAGATTTATACCAATGAAACGAAAACTGGACGGGGTAATGCTTGTAGGTAGACGTTATCAGTAACAAAGGAAAATTATATAACTACAGGATATGTATTAATGAAATGAAAACTGCAGGGTATAAAAACCAGACGACATCATCATAAAGGAAAATGAGTATACATGTACAAGATTCATATCAGTGAAATGAAAACAGCAAGACAAAAGACAGACAACATCAGCATCAGTTATCCCCTTTTTATTTCAGTTATGCTTTAATTTTTGGCGATAGTTTCTGATTCTGTTTGGGGAATGACACCTCAGTAGACCTTTTTTTTTCTTCTGATTTTGTTTCCTTTGGTCGATATCCCTCCTACATAAAAATAAATAAATAAATCGCAAAATGAGAATGTATGTGCAAGTCTTGTATCAGTGAGATGAAAACTGGAGACAAAGGACAGACGATATAAATGAAACGTAAAAAGAGAAGATATGTACAAGAAACTGAAGGAGACGACAGACAGACAGATGAGTGAAGGAGAACAAGAGAAGATTTATACAGCTCTTTATAACACCAGTGCTTCAGTGGACTTGAAACCTTCAGTGAGCCTTTCTCTTCTACCTGTACCGCTTGACCAGTGTTCCTCTTACGTAGTGTTAAAATATCGAAATAAATTACTAAAATAACATACAAAATAATACATATAAAAACGAATGTATGTAAATGTATAAAGGTAAAGGATGTATGACAAAAAGTGGGTGTTTCGTATTTATTTCCGCATTTTATTATCTCCTGTTTGTCAGTTCCGTTTTACATGTATAAATATTAATGCCAATTATTGTATATCTCACCTCCTCGTTCACCATACAATAATATGTATTAATAAGTATATGGCTACAACATAACAGTATAATAACACTAACAATAACAATAATACAAAGTTTCGCAGCGATTGGAATATATTATCTGAAGCGCGGGAAATAAAAAAAAAAAAGAAAAATACGATACATAAAATTAAAATGAGACGAAAATAAATACATAAAATTGAAATAAGTTTTTTCTCCACTGAACAAGACACGTAACCTCAAAGACAACTACACTACAATAATGCAATAATAATCTCGCATCATCTGAAACGTTGAAAATTAAATAAAAAAAACGAGAGAGAAAAAAAAATCCCTAAAACTGAAATAAGACCGTGTTTTCCTGCACCAAACAAGACACGAAACCTCAAAAACCAACCAACCCAACCGGAAAAAAAGGGAAAGTAAAAAAAAAAAGTCACAGAAAACGAAGCAGCGAGTAACGGGCGATTCATATACACCAGGTGCATATCGACAGGTATGGAGGGGGAGTTGGTATCGGGAGCTGAAGCGATGTATGAAGGAGTGACGGGAAGGGGTGAAGGGAAGAAGTGATGGGTGGGAGTGATGGGAGGGAAGGGGCCTATACCATACTGAAACCAACTGTACCGGCATGTTTACTCTGCCGGAGCACGCGAAAGTCAAGGTCACTGAATGGGAAAAAGTGTCGAGTGTTGATACAAAGGCGTGACTCGTGAATCAATGCAGAGTGAGGAGTTCTTATGGTGCTCCCTTAGCGTGCTGTGAGCTGCAAGACGACTGCTGATTTGACAGATTGTGGTGGTGATGGCAGAGGAGGAGGAGGAGGAGGAGGAGGAGGAGGAGGAGGAGGAGGAGGAGGAGGAGGATGAGGAGGAGGAGGAGGAGGAGGAGGAGGAGGAGGAGGAGGAGGAGAACAAGAGCAGGAACAAGAAGAAGAACAAGAACAAAAACAAGGAAATCCTGTCGTTCCTGATGATGATGGTAAAGACGACGACCAGAAGAAAAAGAAAAGAAAAAAAAAGATCCTGTCGTTCCTGATGATGATGATAATAATGGTAACAATGACGACAACGGCGAGGGAGGTATAATGAAGTACATAACAATACACCACAAAACTTCAAGACCACTCGCTATAATACACTCTTGCCCGCCACATACGCATGAACAACAGAACAACAAACAAAACACACACAAAGCAACAAATTAGAAAGAAAACGTTAGAGAAAACACTTGTCATCAAAAAATGGTGCAAATACAAAGATATAAAAAAAAGGGGGTGGGAAAGAAAAGAAGGGGAAAAAACACACGTGGGTGCCCATAAATATTCATGACGCAGGAGGGAAGCTGGAGAAGGGGGAGCATCTGGGACATCTGGGGTTTTTACGTTCAATCACTGACATTCAGAAGGGATGAGTGGACACTGGAAGGGTTGGGAGGGTAGGAAGGGGGTAAGAAGCGATGGGCAGGAGTGGGGGGGTGGATCCGGGTACAAAAGCAATGAAGGGAAACGGAGGAAAAAGGGTTCGATTCCATGTGATATCAAGGTTATGGGATCTGGAAACAGTAGCCACGAGGACACTTTAGCCTTCCCTCGCCACTCGACCATCAGGTACAAAGGATGGAGGGAAAGGAGTTCGATTCCAGATGATATTAAAGTTATGAGAACTGGAGACCCGGCGCCAAGACAACGCTCCACCACTCCCTCGCCTTATGGTCTCGTTGTTGCGCTGCCAAGCATTCAATCACGTCACGAGATGAGCAATAGAAGAGGAACACTTGAAGAATTGATATCGACTTCTGACAAACGCCGGAGCCACAACACCCTGACATCTCCCCGCCACTCCAAGACAGCGCTCCCACCCAATTGTTTTGTGGAAAAAAGGAGGAACACAGAACAATTCGCCATAAAAAGAAGAGGAAGGGGACTGTACGGCATCCTTAAGCTCTCTCTGGAGGCCTTCCCACACGCCACTTTCCCGTAAGCTTCTCAGTCACCGGATCTTCCTCCCGGCGCCCTACACGGCCAATAAACGCCGCCAGAAACGTGTCGACCGCAGCGCAAACAGTAATGGGCCTGGCAACATTCACAGGGGAGAGGTTGTAAAAATGCTGCCCGTTTGTGTAGCATGTAGTGGTTTTCGACACAAAAGTGGACAAGTGTGCAGCGAGTGTGAGGAGGAGGGACGTTTACATGAGCGCGTCACGTATTCCAATGTTCCCGAAAACTGGTACTTTCTGGGCAGTGAACGGTATCAGCGTGTATGAGGCGGGGCAAGGGAGCACAGATGACCGGGGGTGTGTATTCAAGTATTCCCAAGGTTACTGTACACGATGTTCTATATATACACTGTAGGCTGGAAGGAGAGAATAAAGGTGAGTGTTTGTTGAGGAAGGAAGCAGAGATGACCATGTATATGTATTCAAGTATGCCCAAAACTGCTATATACGACACTCTATATATACTGTTACGATTGGAGAGGGGAGAATATAGACGAATACATAACTGAGTGTTCCCAAATCACCTCCACATTCCGATCATTCGAATCTTAGGTCCGTATTCAAAAACACTTCTGCGCCACACCTCCACCGTTTCCAAAGGCTATAGTTGAGGCTACGTTTTTTTTAGGGGTGTTTTCAACGGTTGCAGTGACAGATTAATATATTGTATATTGACTTGTATATTGTGAAAAAGAGAAAAAGTCTTGAGAACCCGGCCAAAATAATCAAGGTGAAAGAGCAAAAAGTTTCTGAATATCGGCCTTATACACAAACTTCTCTTACCAATCTATCAACACACTTATTCGCATGTCAATCCTTATCTACTTTCATCTTCAAGGATCTATTATTTATTCCGAGGGTTCACAAAATGTCTTCCATATTCCAGTCATTCCAGTCTTATACACACAATCTTCCCTTATCAGTCTATCAACACACACACATTCGCACGTCAATCCTTATCTATTTTTATCTTCAGGGATCCATTGTTCATTCCGAGGGTTCCCAAATGACGTCCACATTCTGATCATTTGCATCTTGTACACAACTTTCCCTAACCAATCTATCAACACACTTATTCGCACGTCAGTCTGAATCTAGTTTTATCTTCAGGAATCCATCATTTAACCTGAGTGTTCCTAAAATGAATTTCCATATTTCAATCGCTCGAATCTTACACATACCCTTCCATTATCAATCTTACACACAACTATCCCTTACCAGTTTATCATCACACACTTATTCGCACGTCAGTCCGTATCAACTCTTATCTCCAGCGATCCATTATTCTGTCCAGGTTCTGAGTTCGGAGGGAAATTTTTCATTTTTTATATTTCCCTCCCCTGCTGCTTTTGGCTCGGGGACAAGGCTGAACGAGCTGTAACAAGTCCAAGAGCAGGGCAGCGTGCACGCCAAGTGTTTCCCCTCTGATGGATGGCGGAAAGCGGGACTCCAAGGGCACAGGGGACGCAGCAGCAGCAGGAGGAGGAGGAGGAGGAGGAGGAGGAGGAGGAGGAGGAGGAGGAGATGAAAAAGGAACAGGTAAAAATAGCCTAGAACAAAACCTAAACCAATAAGAAGACTGCGAAAAGACATGCAGGTAGAGATGGAGGAGGAGGAGGAGGAGGAGGAGGAGGAGGAGGAGGAGGAGGAGGAGGAGGAGGAGGAGGAGGAGGAGGAGGAGGAGGAGAACAAGAACAAGAAGAACAAGAACAAGAAGAACAAGAACAAGAACAAGAAGAACAAGAACAAGAAGAAAAGAGGAGGAGGAGGAGAATACAAAGGAATACAAAGGAAAGCCAAACAGCAACAGACCTTTTGGTCCTTGCAAGGCTGTTTGGTAACTACTTCTAACTAGCTACAGGAAAGAGACAGGACAGCATAGCAGAAGGCTCCTCCCCACCCACCACTCCCTCCAGCTTGCGCTGGCGTGGAAATAGTTGGGAAAAGTACCATGCAGTATGGAAAAACTGACATGGAATTTTCATAGGAAAGGATGAAAGGAAGTTCTTCTATCCACCCTACGGTGATCTCTATAAGCCTATCTGAAAGTTAATGCAATCTATAATAAAACTGGTGTCTGTAAGATAAGAGTTTATTAGTGAATTTAGTAATTATTCGGACAAGAGGAGAGCTTGTTGGGGATTTGCTTTTAAATATTTGTCTTTTATTTTTTAATGATTCAATAGTATTGCTGTTCACAATTTCTGCAGGAAGTTTATTCCATATATTTAATATACGATTAAAGAAAACATGTTTGGCCTCTTGGGATTTAAAACGTTTGGGTATAATCTTGAATCCATTATTTCTTGTTAGATTAGAATGATCAATGGTAAAATATTTATGTGCATCAATGTTACTATATCCTTTGAAGATTTTGAACACTTCAATTAGGTCTCCTCTTATCCTGCGCTTTGTTAAACTAAATAGGTTTAGTTCTTCCAGTCGTTCCTCATACGGTTTATTGCGCAATCTTGGAATCATCTTTGTGACTCTGCGCTGTATCTTTTCTAGTTTTTCAATGTCTTTTTTGTAGTATGGTGACCAGAACTGTACACAGTATTCTAGATGAGGGCGCACCAGTGAGTTATATAAGGCAAGTATAACCTTTTCTGATTTAAACAATACTAATTTATTTGCCGCCTTTACTGTTTCTATGCAGTATTCACTTGGTGTCGTTTGAAACAACGACACCAAGATTTTTTTCTTTATCGGTGCTTGACAGTGGCATGTTATTCATTACATATCTCGCCTGAACATTGTTGCTTCCGATATGTAGAATTTTACACTTTTCTACATTGAATTTCATCTGCCATTTTTCTGCCCAGCTTGTTATTTTATTGAGATCACACTGCAGTTCCTATCATTGTGACACAGACGTTACTCTACTTGCTATTTTGGTGTCGTCTGCAAATTTACTTATTTTGCAATTTATCCCTTCAATATCTTTAATGTAAATTATAAAGAGTACTGGCCCTAATACAGAGCCTTGAGGAACGCCGCTATTTACCTTTTGCCACTCAGACTCTTTTCCACTTATCACAACACGCTGTCTTCTGTCAGAGAGCCAGTCTCAGCCATTTCAGGGTGTTTCCGGCAATGCCGTGAACTTTTACTTTACTGATGAGACTCTTATGGGGAACAGTGTCGAAAGCTTTCTGGAAATCAAGGTAGATAATATCAACAGCTTTTTGTCTCGACATACGAGTTAAATACTTCATAAAAGAAGTCTAGCAAGTTCGTTAAGCAGGAACGCTTGGTTATGAAACCGTGTTGCGAATCCTTTATGATTTTGTTTTCTTCTAAATATTTAACAAATTTATCTCTGATTATTGTTTCCATCAGCTTGCACACTACTGAAGTGAGACTGATCGGTCTGTAATTGGCTGGGAGAGATTTATTTCCTTTTTTTAAAGATTGGCGTGCCATTTGCTAGTTTCCATTCATGGGGAACTTTACCCACTAGTAAAGTTTTATTAAATAAAATCGTAAGCGGTTTCACGAGCTCATTTCTTGCTTCTTTAAGAAGCCTGGGTGATATCTTGTCTGGCCCGGGTGCGAGGAGGAGGAGGAGGAGGAGGAGGAGGAGGAGGAGGAGGAGGAGGAGGAGGAGGAGGAGGAGGAGGAGGAGGAGGAGGACGACGACGACGACGACGACGACGACGACGACGACGACGACGACGACGACGACGACGACGACGACAACAACAACAACAACAACAACAACAACAACAACAACAACAACAACAACAACAACAACAACAACAACAACAACAACAACCAACTATACGAAAAAAACAAAGCTGCAAAAAAAAAAAGAAAAAGAAAAAAAGAGAAGACGAAGAACCAGCAAAGCAAGGAGGAAGGAACAAACAAAAACATAGATGGACTTAGTGATCCGAATGTAAAGTGGACGGAAGGGTTACAGTAAGTCGTAAAATCTCAAAAAAGGGGAAGAGGGGGAAGAAGGGGAACACAGACTGAGGGGGAAGCTGGCGCCCCGCAACTCAGTGCTCAGAGGCGGAAGAGGATGAGGGGAGCCGTTTAGAGGAAAAAGTTGACGCCGCTGATCGATGTGTGGGAAAAGAGGGGAAGTGAGGGAAGTGAAGGAAGTTAGAGGGAAAGGGGGCGAAGTAATGGGTGTGAAGTGATGGGTGAGTTTCAATGGGTTGTGAGGGGAAGTGAGAGGGAAAAGGGGCGAATGGAAGAGATTGAAGAGATGGGTTAGAGTATGAATGGGGTTTGAGGGGAAGTAAGGCGACGTGAGAGGAAAAGGAGCGAAGGGATAGGGGTGAAGTGATGGGTGATAGTTTGAATGGGATATGAAGGGAAGAGAGGGGAAGTGAGATGGCAAGGAGCGAAGAGATGGAGGTGATGAGCGAGTTTCTATGTGAAGTGAGGGGAAGTGAGAAGGGAAAGCGAAAGGAGGCGAAGGTATGGAAGAAGTGATGGGCGAGAGTTGGAATGCGCGGTGAAGGGAAGGCCTAAGAGGGAATGGGGGAGTAAGGGACTTTTGATGAAGGGAAAATGACGTGGCATAACAGTATAAATATATTGCTTCTGTGTGAGGGGAGATGAGCGAGGGGAAGTGAAGGAGGCATGAGTGGGTATAGGACAGTGAGGGGTCTGGAAGGAAGGAGAAAAGTGTGTCAGTTTAGGATCTCTGGATTAGGAAATAACTGTGAACAGAGACTAGTGTGAACAGAGACCCGGGTGTAAGTGAAAAATTTGGATATAAAAAGCAATTATTTCTTTCCGCAAAATATAAAGTGAAATACAATACATGAACGTAAAGCAAAAATAAAAACATTACGATATTAAGGAAAATATAAAAACAAACACAACACGACGCATCATGAACTAAAAGATTAACGAAAAATGCGTCGATTTGCATAAACTAGCCAAACAGAAAAGTCTAAATTTAGTACATTTATATAGTTTCCTTTTTTCCCCGTTTATTTACATTCAATCAAAAAATGCTTTCGAGTTCTTTTATTATTATTTTAGGAATGAAAGCGCTATTTCTTACTTCATCCCATAAATTTATCGCTTCGTTTTGTTCCCCATTAGTTTCAATAGTATTTTTTTTTTTTATGTAGGAAGGGCACTGGCCAAGGGCAACAAAAATCTAATAAAAAAATGCCCACTGAAATGCCATTCCCATAAAAGGGTCAAGGCAGTGGTCAAAAATTGATGGATAAGTGTCTTGAAACCTCTCTCTTGAAGGAATTCAAGTCATAGGAAGGTGGAAATACAGAAGCAGGCAGGGAGTTCCAGAGTTTACCAGAGAAAGGGATGAATGATTGAGAATACTGGTTAACTCTTGCGTTAGAGGGGTGGACAGAATAGGGGTGAGAGATAAAATAAATTTATAAAAATAAAGATAAAAAAAGCTTTCGTTTCGTTTTCCTTTCTTTCCTTATCTATTTTACGAATCAAAGCGCTTCTTCCTTCCTTCATCCATACATTTGTGTCGTCTGTACCTCCCAGTTCTTGGCGGGGATCCATGTTTGTATCAATAAAAGAATCAACTACAGTATGCTGAACAAAAGCGGAAAACACGTCTTCTGAGCCAGCAAACATTGATGTCCATGAGGGGAGCCGCGCCGGGTGACAAGGCAGGGAGGGTGTGAGGTGGGGAGGGTGTGAGGCAGGAAGAGTGAGGCAAGGAGGGTGTGAGGCAGGGAGGGTGTGAGGCAGGAAGGGTGTGAGGCAGGGAGGGTGTGAGGCAGGGAGGGTGTGAGGCAAGGAGGGTTTGAGGTAGGGAGGATGGTGAGGCAGGGAGGATGGAGAGGCAGGGAGGGCGCCGGGCTCGGTCACATTCTGAAAAACCTTGCGATTCAAAAAGAGAAAAAAGAAAAATAAGAAAAATCGAACGAAACGAATGTAACTGAGGCGACACACAGAAAGGCCAAGCCGATATCGAAAAACAAGCGCAGTTTACGAAAATATCATCTTTTTTCCTTTTTCCTCTCCGTGTCTATACCAGAAAGATTTATTTTTCTTTCTAAAAATAAATACATAGAATAGAGAAAAAAATAACAGAATACCACATTTTCCTCTTGTTTCTCTTTTTTTCTTTCTCATCCTAACTTCTTACTCAGCGCCTTAAAAATGCAAACAAAACTTACCACGCTGTACTGGAGCAAAACTTTCCCGGCAATATTTTTCCCACCCTGAAGGCACGCACGCACTCACGCACGCACGTACACACAGAGAGAGAGAGAGAGAGAGAGAGAGAGAGAGAGAGAGAGAGAGAGAGAGAGAGAGAGAGAGAGAGAGAGAGAGAGAGAGAGAGAGAGAGAGAGAGAGAGAGAGAGAGAGAGAGAGAGAGAGAGAGAGAGAGAGAGAGAGAGAGAGAGAGAGAGAGAGAGAGAGAGAGAGAGAGAGAGAGAGAGAGAGAGAGAATGGGCCCCCTTAGTATTGGCCACGGGGTGGAATTCTCCCGGGAAAGCGACAAAGTGGTTCAAGTCACGAGCTGCTTCGAAACAACGAACCACTTGACTCTCGCCCTTAGTGTGCGGGGTAATAAGACTCAGAAGAGGGAGAGTGAGAGAGAGAGGGAGTTGGAAAGGGAAGGTGAGGGCGCGGCTTGGTTAGGCTATGGTGGTCCTTGTGATTAAGAAGGATGTGTGTGTGTGTGTGTGTGTGTGTGTGTGTGTGTGTGTGTGTGTGTGTGTGTGTGTGTGTGTGTGTGTGTGTGTGTGTGGTAAGGGGAACACTCAGACAGGCAGACAGACATACCTCCATCCCCCTCCTCCCCTCCTTCCCTCCCTCCTCCCCAAATCCCCAATGCCTCTCCTTCCCTCCCTCCCTCCCTACCTCCCTCCTTTCCTCCTGCCACAAGCTATAACTTCAGGTCCTTCGCTTCCCACATGAAAAGACCCTGCTTACGACCAAAGGATATCCAGAAGAGTCCTATTATTCATCCTTCTTATCTTTCATGTCTCCTATTCGTTCCTTTTCACTTATTTGCTTATTAAGTTTACTTGCTTCTTTTTTTCCTTTTCGTCTAAATTACTTGGAAAACTTGGCCAGAAAGTTTTTTTTTTCATTTTTCCATTCGTCTTCTTTTCTTACTTCCTTCGTTTGTTTCCTTTCTTTCCTTCTCTTCCATGTATACTACTATCAACTTTCTCCTTCGTGTTCCTTCCTTTTCCCTAATTTCTTCCTTTTTTTCTTTTCTTTGCCTCTTTCGTCTTAATCTGTCGCGGTTACGTTTCCAATTAGAGTAATCTGTTTTAATTCGTTCGGGTAATTAGTTACGTTTGTTATTTGTCTAATGCTTTCCTTGTCTGTTTGTGACAATTAACTGAGGAAAATTACAGAGGAGAAAGGGGGATGAGAAGAGAAGAGGAGAAAAGAAAGGAAGAGGAAAGGAAAGGAAAGGAGAGGAGAGGAGAGGAGAGGAGAGGAGAGGAGAGGAGAGGAGAGGAGAGGAGAGGAGAGGAGAAGGCACAAGAGGAGAAAAAAGAAGAGAAGCAAAGGGGAGAGACGGGAAGAGAAAAACAAAAGCAACGACAAATTAAAGAACAGAAAGGTGACAATTCCAACAATAAAGAAGAAGAAGAAGAAGAAGAAGAAGAAGAAGAAGAAGAAGAAGAAGAAGAAGAAGAAGAAGAAGAAGAAGAAGAAGAAGAAGAAGAAGAAGAAGAAGAAGAAGAAGAAGAAGAAGAAGAAGAAGAAGAAGAAGAAGAAGAAGAAGAAGAAGAAGAAGAAGAAGAAGAAGAAGAAGAAGAAGAAGAAGAAGAAGAAGAAGAAGAAGAAGAAGAAGAAGAAGAAGAAGAAGAAGAAGAAGAAGAAGAAGAAGAAGAAGAAGAAGAAGAAGAAGAAGAAGAAGAAGAAGAAGAAGAAGAAGAAGAAGAAGAAGAAGAAGAAGAAGAAGAAGAAGAAGAAGAAGAAGAAGAAGAAGAAGAAGAAGAAGAAGAAGAAGAAGAAGAAGAAGACATATCAAACAAACAAACAATTAAACAAAACAAAACAAAACAAAACAAAACAACAACAACAACATCTCAATAAACACCACTACACTCTGTGCCTCACTCGGGTTCTCCTGTTCCCTTTCAATCTGAAGAGGAATATCAAGCCAATTCTCAAACCTAATTAGTCTCAACAACAACTATTTTCCGATTCACTCTTATGGGCAGAAACAATAAGGGCGGCCTTTTCTGGGTGTTTGTAGCCTTCATCATGGTTCATTTACATATAATTAAAAGTAATATTCTTTCACACTCAGGAATTCAACCATGAAATCTGCTTTAATTTATTTTGGGGGAATTACAATTAAGTGCGACAGGTTAATTTTTTTTTTTTTTTTTTTTTTGTGTGTGTTTTCATCGCCCTTCTAAACAAATAGCAAGGAAATGTAAGTAAATCAAATAGGTAAATAAATAAATAGATAAATAAACAGATAAATAAATCAAATCTTCCACATCGAATTTTCACCATCGTGCAAATTATTCACATTTTTTTTATTATTATTAAGTAGCCGGCCTATTTTTCTCACTTTTTTTTACGATTTTTTTTTTTTTATTCCTTGACCAGTCTTTTATACATACAAGAAATAAACAACTCCAATAATTTTAAACACACCACTCCTTTACATACAAAAATTCAACACCAACTTACTTTCCTTTAGCTTTCCCTTAAATTCCCCTACATTAATTTTCTTACCTTCCCTCTACTTCTTTCACCGTCCTTTTACAATTCTTACCCTGCCTCTTTATCTTTCAACTTAACTTTTGCCTCTCCTCTATATATTTTAAGTAACTTTCCAATGCTTTTTTTTTTTACTTTTAGCCTTTTCCCCATACCATTAATCTTTACGTCTTTCCTTACATCATTTATCATTACCTTTCTTTACTTTCTCCTTCACTCCCTCTAGATAATTTAACATTACCTCCCTTTACTCTCTTTTTTCCCTCATCTCCCTCATTCATTTACTTTCCCTTCTCCTTCACCTTCCCTTAGATGATATAACTTTTCCTTCTGCTTTACACCTTTCTCTACATCGCCTCCCACTCACGCCCTTACCTTGTGCCTGATGCCGTCCGCCGTCAGGTTGCTGAGGGAGGGACTCTTGCGGTCGCGCCCCGGCAGTCTGGTGCGGTAGCGGGACAGGTCAGACTCAGAAGAAGCGTTGGGGAATTTCTTGAAGATGTTGTTACGTGCTGGCAGAGGCGGGGTGGGAGAAAATGAGGTTGTTTTACTATATGTTCTCTGTTATACCTGTTATAGTGTTCATTTTTCTTTTTTTTTTTTCTTTTTTTATTCATTGTTGTTGATTTACTTTATGTTATTTTACTGCTAAGTTCAGAGGTGTTTCTCTTGCCAATATATCACTGACTCTTAAGCAAATTTCTGTCTATATACATTTAAGATTATTTATTTTCTATGGTATGTTAATAGTACGTTTGGAAGTGAGAGGATCTTTATACATTTGCCAATATATCACTGACTTTTTAATTAAGCAAATGTCTATCTATACACATCCAAGAATAATTATTTTCTATGATATATTGATGCTAAGTTTGGAGGTGAGAGGATGTTCACATGTTGCCAGTATACAAATGACTTCACGCAAATTTATATCCAGAAATTTCAAATAACAAATATGCACAAATTTAATGGAAAGAAACACGAAACTGAGTCACTTCCCGCTGAAAACATCAAATGAAAGACTCACTCACCGGCAAAAATATTAGATTCCATTCTCGCTTTCAAATGTCGCTATGGAATTCCAGTCTCTTTTACAGGTGGGGAAAACAAATTACCGGGCCACACATCCACTCACCTCTCCGGTACTCAGTGACTACCGCTACTCACTCAATGGATTGTCAAAAAGTACACGACACACGAACACACTAACTCACAAGTACACGTGGCTGGGAGGAACTACGAGGAAAGGGTGGAAGATGATTAGAAGACAGTGAAGACAGGTAAAAATAACATTGTAAAAAACATGCAGGTACGTACATTCACACACACACATGCTCCCAGTACGTGTCTTCAACGTGTCACACCCACACACCGGTATGGACATCACGTGACCTTCAGGTTCTGGTTAAGGTTGTGAATGTAACTATAAAACTAAAAAGATTTCGGTATATATTTTTTGTTTTATCTATTTATGAAGAGATCTGGGTTATCCTGAAAGGTCCGTGGTATATGTGTGTGTGTGTGTGTGTGTGTGTGTGTGTGTGTGTGTGTGTGTGTGTGTGTGTGTGTGTGTGTGTGTGTGTGTGTGTGTGTGTGTGTGTGTGTGTGTGTGTGTGTGTGTGTGTGTGTGTGTGTGTGTGTGTGTGTGTGTGTGTGTGTGTGTGTGTGTGTGTGTGTGTGTGTGTGTGTGTGTGTGTGTGTGTGTGTGTGTGTGTGTGTGTGTGTGTGTGTGTGTGTGTGTGTGTGTGCTGAAGGATGGTGAGTGAGTAAGGAATGGGGTTGTAAAATGAAGTGGTAGAGACATAGTGAGATAAAATGTTCTGATTAAGAGATGGTGAGAGGAAAAGATGGATGAAATGAAGATAGGAAAAGAAGAAAGGAGGAAGGAAAGTGAAAGGCAGAGGAAACAGGAGAAAAGGAGAACCGTTGAAGAGGAAGAAGGGATGGCGGTGAACAGGAGAGATGGGAATGAGATAATGAGAGGAAGAGGAGGAAGTGAAGGAAGGAAGATATGGTGAAACGAAGAGGATGATGGAAGGAAACAGTACGAGGAGGAAGGGACAGTCACGGAAGGAAGAATTAAAAAGACGAATAAAGGAAGGAAGTGACAGTGAAAACAAATGAAGACAGAAGGAAATGGTAAGGTGAAGAAGTGATAGAGAGAAGTGATGACGGAAAAGACAGCAAGATAAAACAATAATCGGAAGAAATGGTGAGAATATACGAGCCTTAAGTTGATAAAGGGCTGGTGAGAGACCGGGAAAGAGATGGTGATTGAGGAAATGATGAGTGATAGTGAAAAATTTATTTGAGGAAAATGAAAGATGGGAAAAGGACGGGATAGTGAGAGGAAAGGATGGTGAGAGAAAAAATATATATATAAAAAGGAGGGATGGTATGAGAAAGGGATGATGAGAGGACGGAATATTGAGAAGAAGCAATTATAAGAGGGATGGTGAGCGGAAGGAATGGTGAGAGGATGGGATGGTGAGAAGGAATAGTGAGAGGAAGGTGCGGGAAGGGGAGAGAGACTGTTAGTGGGATTTAGATACTCATAGATCAATGGGGATTAGACAAAGGGAGACAGACTAAGACCCAAAGTGATGAGAGAGAGAGAGAGAGAGAGAGAGAGAGAGAGAGAGAGAGAGAGAGAGAGAGAGAGAGAGAGAGAGAGAGAGAGAGAGAGAGAGAGAGAGAGAGAGAGAGAATTAGTTCACTGAAAAAAAAGACAAGAAAACGAAAGACGGCTGGAAATGTGGAAAAAAAAATCGGTTAATCTCGGGTTCCTAATACCAAGAAGTTTGGGACACGAATTTGTGGGGAAAGAAAACGAGGTCAGATGGTCAAAATAAATAAATAAATAAATAAATATATAAATAAATAAATAAAATACAAAATAACCATTCGAAATTTTTAGGAAAACACAGAAACACAAAACAGAAAACGAGCAAATACAACTAATGTAACTACACTTTTTTACGTTAACTCAAATTTATAACAAATGAAAACGCAGTAACGAAAATGATGAAACTTTACAGAAAACGTACGAGCCACAACAGAAAACGAGCAAAAACTACATTTTTACGTTAACTCAACTAAACTTGTCAAGAATGAAAACGAAGCAACGAGGATAAAAACGAAGGAAGAGAGAGGCATAAGACAAAACAGAAAACGGATAAAACGCAGTAACGGTTGCACGTTTTTCACACCAACTAAACAAAACTTGCTAAAAATGAAAATGCAGTAACGAAAATAATCACCACTTAAGGAAAACGGAGTGAAACAAAATAGAAAACTAAGAAAAGTATTAATTTAACGGCATTTTCTGTTACGTTTACTCAATTAAAAGTTATCAAAGCCAAAAACCAAAAAAACGAAGATAATGAAAATTTACAGAACATGAGAAACAGAAAACTGGTAGAGAAGAGCATTTTTTTTTTTTTACATTATCTCAACTAAACGCAAGACAAATGAGATCATAGTAACGACCATGAAAATTTACAGAAAACGGAGACATGCAACAAAACAGAAAACGGGACAAATAATATCAACACCACCAAGATTTTCACGGTAACTCAACTAAATGAAGAATGAATGCGGCGTAGCGAGGAAGAGATGGCGAGTGGCGATCCGGGAAATTAAATAGAGGATTAAGGAAAATAGGGCTCCGTTCAGAGGGGGTCTGATTTAATCCTGGAAAGAGCTCCTGGTCGATCGCAGGATAGTATCATCTTATTAGCAGGATGTGAAAGACGACGGGCGGCGCCTCCGGAGATAAAGATTAAAAAATCAGGAATGTAAAGGAAATGACAGTGATGGAACTGAGTTACAAGTAAGAGCTCGTACTTACAAAAAGCTTCAAAAATAAAATATCAAGTTTTAGAGACTATTGAGTTACAAAGTTTTCAAAAAATAAAACGGATGCTTCAGATGGCAGTTAGAATTCTCAAGTTACGAAACAGCTTAAAAAAAAAAAGTTTCTGAGAATTGATTTACAAAAAGCTTCCGAAAATAAAAATAAAGAAAGATAAAAATATATATATGTTTTAGATAGCAGTAAGAATTCAGTAACAAAAAAAAATCAAAAATAAAATACTGCTTCTGAGAGAATTCATCTACAAAAAAATTCCAAAAAATATGAAGTTTCCGACAGCAGTAAGAGAGAACTGAGTTAGAGGAAGCTTACAAAAATAAATAAAAAAGCTTCAGATGACGCTGAAAGAATGGAGGGCTACAAAAAAGCTTTAAAAAATATAAAGCCTTAGATGATTTAAGAGAGAAGAGAAAAATGCAATATACTTCCAAAGATATGAAGCTTCAGATGATTTAAGAGAGAACTGACTTACAAAAGCTTAACAAATACCACACGACGCTTCAAATAACAGTGAGAGAGAATGGATTTGCAAAAAGCTTCCGGAAATTAAAAATGTAGCTTCAGATTGCAGTAAGAGATATCTGAGAAGTAAGAGAAATGAGTTATAGAAAAAAATCTTCAAAAATAAGATATGGTTTCAAATGGCGGTGAGAGAAAAATAAAAACTCATAAAAAATCAAGCGTCAATTATACACTAAAAACTTCACGCCTAAAAGATAAATACATACAGGTTATATAAAATCGCAAAAAAAATACACAAAAAACACAAATACAGAACAATACAGTGCAGGTTAAAGAGCAAAGACAATTGTGGTATACGAGTATATGATAGATAAATCCAAATAAATTAAGTAAGAAATAACACTCGAAAGGAAAAGACAAGAGACCCATCGGAAGGAAAGTAAATTATTAAACTGGGTTCAAGGAGAGGAAACAAACTTTGAAAGCAGAGAGAGAGAGAGAGAGAGAGAGAGAGAGAGAGAGAGAGAGAGAGAGAGAGAGAGAGAGAGAGAGAGAGAGAGAGAGAGAGAGAGAGAGAGAGAGAGAGAGAGAGAGAGAGAGAGAGAGAGAGAGAGAGAGAGAGAGAGAGAGAGAGAGAGAGAATGTAGAGAAATAAATGACGTACAAGATAAAAAAAAAAGTAAAACAAACTTTAACTAAAATAAAATAGAATAGACAAACACAAAACTTAAAACTTAAAAAAAAACACAACCATATTTTTCCTCACTGACGCTCCAGTAATGAATATCGCCAAAAAAAAAAAATAAATAAATAAGAACATCCGTAAATAACAACATGAAATACGAGCATTCGACAAATAAATAACCGTTTCTTTGTACGTTCTGAAGAATCTGATACGCTGAACGAACATAATATTACAGGAACTTTTAAAACGTACATGGAATAGTGAACATATTATTGGAAAACCGTAAAAGTGTGTGTGTGTGTGTGTGTGTGTGTGTGTGTGTGTGTGTGTGTGTGTGTGTGTGTGTGTGTGTGTGTGTGTGTGTGTGTGTGTGTGTGTGTGTGTGTGTGTGTGTGTGTGTGTGTGTGTGTGTGTGTGTGTGTGTGTGTGTGTGTGTGTGTGCGTGTGTGCGTGTGTGTGTAGTGATAAGGAGAGTTCATCTGATGGTGAGAAGTGGGTGTGGCAGCAGAAGTGAGCATGACAAAGTGAGATGAGGCGCAGCGTGGCGAGGCGAGGCGAGGCGTGGCGTGTACAAGGCAGGTGCGGTGGCCAGGTAAGGAGCAGGTAGGGAGGGAGGGAATTACCTGGTACAAGGGTGTCGAGGGTGTATGGCTTGTGTTTCTGGCCGTAGAGACCAGGCTGGGTGTGGGCGCTGGGGAACACTGCAAGGATACACCAACCACAAGATACAACAACACCAACAGCAACAACAGTAACATCAATAACATTCAGAACAATCACATCACCAGCAGCAGCAACACCAGAGCAACATCAAGGAAACACAGTAGTAGTAGTAGTAGTAGTAGTAGTAGTAGTAGTAGTAGTAGTAGTAGTAGTAGTAGTAGTAGTAGTAGTAGTAGCAGTAGCAGTAGTAGTAGTAGTAGTAGTAACATCAAGAATTAGCAAAGGTATAAATAAACGAGATTATGCTAAACTATACGTGACTCATGGGAATCTTGGGTTCTTTGTACTGCTGGAGAACAAGAGCCACCGGGACATGAGGGAACTAGACTGAAGGGGAGTTAGATATGGACTAGATAGATACAGCTGGAGGAAAAGGAAGATGAGGGACTTAAGAGGGCGACAGGAGTTAAAGAAGGAGGACGAAGGATGAGAACAAGAGAGTTAAGAAAGCAAGTATGAGGAAAACGACGAGGAAGAAGAGGAAAATGAGTAAGTTAGAGGAAACAAGTAAGAAGAGGAAGAGGAAGAAAGGTAAGAGCGTAAGGCAGAGAAGGGAAGATCAAGAACAAAGACAAGTTAGGGAAGCAAATACAAGGAAGATGACGAAGAGGAAGATGAGTAGGGTGGAGGGAACAAATAAGAAAAAAGAATGAGAAAGAATGGCAAGTTTAAAAGATAGGGAGACACGAGATGGAGAAAAAGGAAAAAGGAAAAGAAAAGTGGGTTAAGGGAATAAGTATAAAGAAGAGGACGAGGGGGAAAAGGAAGACGAGGACGAAAAAAACGAAAAGGTCAAGGAGGGAAGAGAATGAGGAGAACAAAGAGGAGAACGAGGAAGAACAGCTAAATTTGGAGGACGAGCGAGAGAAGTTAGAAGAGTAGACGAAAGACTGAGATAAGCTTGGAAGAGGAGGAGGAGGAGGAGGAGGAGGAGGAGGAGGAGGAGGAGGAGGAGGAGGAGGAGGAGGAGGAGGAGGAGGAGGAGGAGGAGGAGGAGGAGGAGGGAGGAAAAAAATAGTAGTGTCAGAAGAATAAGCAAGAGAAGTTAAAGGAGGAGGAAGAGGAGGAGGAGGAGGAGGAGGAGGAGGAGGAGGAGGAGGAGGAGGAGGAGGAGGAGGAGGAGGAGGAGGAATGACGTTATGAGGACGAGCTTGACGAATAGGAGGAGGAGGAGGAGGAGGAGGAGAGGACAAATTGGATTGGATGGTGACATTTATCAGATTGCCTTTGATGAAATGCAATGACGTTTAACATGAAGAAATTGAGGCCCGCGAGTCCCTAAGTGTCACGCTACACAAGAGGGGAATACCAAGAACACCTAGAAAATAAGCTAGATTAAAAAACACATGGTGAGAGAGAGAGAGAGAGAGAGAGAGAGAGAGAGAGAGAGAGAGAGAGAGAGAGAGAGAGAGAGAGAGAGAGAGAGAGAGAGAGAGAGAGAGAGAGAGAGAGAGAGAGAGAGAGAGAGAGAGACATTCCTCAAGCATTGGAAGAGGGAAGGAGGCAGGTAAACACTGACCACCACCATCACCACCACCTTCACCACAATCACCACATCCACCACCACCACAGCCGGCAGGGTTAGGAGGTAAACTCACAGCAAAACTCACAGCAAAACTCACAGCGAGAAGGGACACATAAGCTAAAAAAGAAACTATGACCAAAAAAAATCGTTCAAATATCCACTGGAAACATAACAGAGGGAGGGAGAGAACGAATAGAGAGAATGAGAAAGCTTTACTCTATAACAGGCAAATAAGAGGCCATGACGGTGGTTCTTTACTGTCATACTGTTGAGTAGGGCCGCTAGAGGCAGCAAGGGAGGGGAGGGGAAGCACACCATATACTTTACACTCTGTTGAGGTAGGGCTGGCTAGGCGGTCGTCAAGAATAGGATGTGGTGCTACTTTTTCCCTACTTCTCTGTGGCCTAAAGCAAAGGAAGCTGCATCTTGTAGACACGATCCTTAAACTGTTAAGTCCCACATGAACTAATGCCTCGCTATGTGCTAGGTGCAGATTTAACTAAGCATTCAACATTGTATAGGGATTTCTTGCATGTGAGTCTACCCTAAGTCTGATAACGAGGGCACATGATAAGACTCTTCAGTGTATGCTTCCTCGTGTTGTATACATTCAACTAAGGGATTTCTTACACCATGTGAGTTTATCCTGAAATATTCCTCAGTGTAAGCTATTCAATGCCATTCTGAGCATACATGTAACTGGGCTTCTTATGAGAAACAATTATAACTATTCCTCATCCTTATTTTAACCTACAAGTGCTTAGCAAGGGAAGCTTCAAAGAAAAATCCAAACTTTTGTTGTTCATTAGAGGGCAAGTCATCTGGGTATCCTATCAGTGAATTGGTTTGAGAATCCAGTCAGAAATTCTCGGAGAATGATTAAACATGACCCCGGGGAAAGTATTCATAAAAACTCATTAGAACAAAAGCTGGAACAAAAAGTTATACATACGTACATATAACAACCACATTTTCCCAATTCACATCAAAGCCTGCCATCATCATTAGCAATACATGGAATATAAAACCTTGCTAATTTCACACGATAATGAACACCTACAATTAATTGGCTGTTAATGGAACACAGGAAACCGCCACTGAATTGAATAGCCGCCACCCTGCCATTCGTGAAGCCAGAAGCAAAACATTACGGGAACCAACAAAAGCTTGCCAGCCAGACAACGCCCTCAAAGCGGCCAGGTGTTCACGTGTGCAGGTGCTCGGCTCAGCCACACAATTAACACGATGGAAACTCAATCTCACATGACCTTAAACCGCATTACTGTATTACACAGGTCCTAAAGCAAAGGTATTGGCGCCACACACACACACACACACACACACACACACACACACACACACACACACACACACAGGAACTCAGACACACTACTATATTTTCTATTTGTGATATTTATAATGAATATGAATTTTTATATAAAAGTAAGGAAGGTAAAGGCCATTTTTTTGCAACTCGGGAGAGAGAGAGAGAGAGAGAGAGAGAGAGAGAGAGAGAGAGAGAGAGAGAGAGAGAGAGAGAGAGAGAGAGAGAGAGAGAGAGAGAGAGAGAGAGAGAGAGAGAGAGAGAGAGAGAGAGAGAGAGAGAGAGAGAGAGAGAGTGGGGGGGTGGGTCACAGCCGAGTGGAAACCAAAATTAATAAAATGTATCGTGTACACACGCACACGCACCCGCGCGCACACACGCACGCACGCACGCACACACACACACACACACACACACACACACACACACACACACACACACACACACACACACACACCTCTTTCCACTCTAAAGGACGACACAATCTATGAGAGAGAGAGAGAGAGAGAGAGAGAGAGAGAGAGAGAGAGAGAGAGAGAGAGAGAGAGAGAGAGAGAGAGAGAGAGAGAGAGAGAGAGAGAGAAACTAGTTAATTAGGTTCAAGCCAGCTCTGCTAATGGGAATCCTGCACACTCGCCTTACGTACAACTGTTAAGTGACTGGGAAGACTGACTCGCTACTTCCTCGAAATGCTCTTCTGGAAAAAAAGGTGAAAGTGAAAAAAAACGTCGGCCGGGGGAAGGTAAACACAGGGGACTGAAATAGAAAGCGTCCTTAAAACACATGGGCATTTGTAGGGGGTGGAAAAAAGGATCTAAGACAAATGTGGGTTTTTAAGCCTGTCCTTGTGAGAGACACCAAAAAAAGGACCTAAAAAAAAGTGGATTTGTAGGAAGCGTCTTTGGGAGAAAAACAGAACCTTAAAACAATTGGACTTTTTGGGGTGCCTTTGAGAGAGAAAAAAAGGCATTAAAAAGTGGATTTGTAGGGATGTTTGTGTGACAAGAAGGACCTTAAAAACGAAAGTGGATTTTTTTATGGATGTTTAAAAAATAATTAAACAAAAGTTGATTTTTAAGGAAGTCTGAAAAATTTTCCTTAAAAAGTGGGAGGGATGTTTGAGGGAAAAAAGATCCTTAAAAACTCGAAGTGGTCTTAAAACACTTACAGATTTTAGGAGAAAGAAAGAAAGGAAATCTGTGAAAAGTCCTTAAAAACGGAGGACTTGAAAAAAAATTCTTAAAAACCCAAAACGGTTTTAAAAAACATGCAGATTTTAGGGAGCACATTTAAAAAGACAAACAGTTTTAAGAACATAGAAACTCCTTAATACACGAGGAATTACTAAGGGGGCACTGTGTGGCAGAAAATGAAATATAAAAAAATATAACGTCTTTAAAATTTTTTTTTTTTGATGGTACACTTTTGAAAATAACTAACTAAATAAATAAATAAATAAAGTCCTAGTAAACAAGTAAGATTCGAGAAACAGATTTTCACGAAGCTTTGAGTTAATATATATATATATATATATATATATATATATATATATATATATATATATATATATATATATATATATATATATATATATATATATATATATATATATATACACACAAATAAATTAAAAGTAAATAATTAAAATAATTGATTGATTAATTAATTAATCAGGGAACCTTAGAAATAAAAAAACGTACAGTACTTAAAAAAAATATATGGATTTTTTAGAAAAAATTTCCTCGACCAAAAAGTTCTTAAATCCTGTCTGAATTTCAAGGCCACTGTGTGATAAAAACAACCTTAATAATAGAAATCGTCTTAAAATATCTGTGTATCTTTG
>NC_087185.1:14244163-14286663 GCF_035594125.1 Scylla paramamosain
CCCTCAGCTCCCTCCCCTTCCTTCCTCGTCCCATCCCCAGGCCCCAATCGTACCCTGCCAGTCCCCTTCCCTCGCCCCAAGCTTCCAGAAATACCCTCCCCTTCCCCTCGGCCCCCTTCCCCGCCCCGGCAGCACGGCTATCGCTCAGTGAACCATCATCCTTTAAGTCACGTGGCCAGCTGCCTGACGGAGGTGAGCGCGAGCTTAAAAATAGACAAAGGGCTTGGTCATCCATCTTTAACAGTCCATCCGTAGACAATATAACAATGTTACTTTTTTTTTTTTTTTTACGCCTCTTGTTTCCACTTCCGGATGTGTGTACTAGGAGGAAAAGTTATAGAGGAAAATCTAATAAATAATTGTTTTTAAACTTTAAGTCCATCAGTCGAAGACAAATCTGTATATAACTATTTCTTGATATTTTTACGTCTCTTGCTTTCATTTACGCGTGTGTGTGTGTGTGTGTGTGTGTGTGTGTGTGTGTGTGTGTGTGTGTGTGTGTGTGTGTGTGTGTGTGTGTGTGTGTGTGTGTGTGTGTGTGTGTGTGTGTGTGTGTGTGTGTGTGTGTGTGTGTGTGTGTGTGTGTGCGCGTGCGCGCTAGAAGGAAAAGTTATAGAGGACACCAGGAAGATTTGATACTTTTTTTTCATTTTAACAGTCCATCAGTGGAGAACAAAACAATGTAACTATTTTTAATTATTTTTACGTCTCTTACTTTTATTTCCGGATGCGAGTGTGTGTATGAACGTACTAGGAGGAAACACTGAAGGGAAGACCAAGGTAATTTGATGCATTTCTTTAAACTTCAACAGTCCACAGTCGAGAACAAAACTAGATGTAAATATTTTTCAGTATTTCTCCGTCTCCTGGTTTCATTTCCGTGTGCGTGTGTGTGTGTGTGTGTGTGTGTGTGTGTGTGTGTGTGTGTGTGTGTGTGTGTGTGTGTGTGTGTGTGTGTGTGTGTGTGTGTGTGTGTGTGTGTATCGGAGGGCAAACTTGAGGCACTTGAGGGAAATTTAATCCATTTCTTTAAAATTTAACGAGAACAAAACTGGATATAATTATTTTTCATTATTTTTCCGCTTCTTTCCCTAAGCTTTCACTTTCCGGTGTGTGTGCACGTCTGTGCTACAACAGGCGAGGAGCTTTAAGGAGACACGTAAGACGAATTTCATACACTCCTTCAAATCTCCTTTTAAAAATTGCCTTTCAAAAGAGAAGCAATTGGTTCTCACATAAAATGGCTGATGGCCGGAACAGATTTGTCATCAGGCTATTCATGTCCCAGAGTTTTACATTAGATCAGGGTTCTCAACCGGCGGGACGCAGACACTCCCGGGGAAGCGCGAGCACAGGACGAGAGGGGAAAAAAAAAAAATCACGGAAAATCACGGAGTCACTGGCTATTAGTGCAAAGAAGATGCAGCTGTTATGCCTAACTAAGGGCTATCTATCTATCTGATTTTATCTATCTATGGTGGCATAGTTGGGGAGGGTGTTGAGTGGGTGGCGCAGAGAAGAAGGGGTTCCAACTGTAGTGAACCAGCTTTGGGGGAGCCCAGCTTGCGAAAGGTTGAGAACTCCTACCTTAGATAAATCAAACGACAGGAATGACAGGTGGACATAAGCATGCTTTACGCAAAAGCTGCCACTTGAGGCTTACTGGCTTCTTGTATCATACTTAAATTCTAATGTCCTTAACTGGAATGTTTGTGATAAAATATATAGGCCAAAAAAATAAATAGGTAAATAAACAAATAAGTAAATGAATAAATAAATAAGATAAAAGAAAGAAAGAAAGAAAGAAAAAGAAAGAAAGAAAGAAACTGATCTGATATTATGTCTCTTATTCACGCATCCATTTACTCATTTACTTAAGAAGGAAACTTTAGAAAGCGCACAAGTACTCTATTCCACCATAACTGAATGTAAATACATCAACAAACTGTTCGTCATTACCAGAAGCCGCAGCAATCTTCATCCTGCGGGACAAACGCCTCCTCCACTCCAACTCCCTCGCCTGTCCACTGCTCGTCTACTCCATGCCACCCCAGCAAAACATATCTATCTACTTGTGTCTACCGTTTTCTTTCTACATAACCCAAGAACTAATATTTAACGCGAAAGTGTATGATGAAGGAGTGTGGTGAACGATGAAGGGGTGAAGTGAAGGGTGAAGGGGTGGAGTGAAGGGTGAAGGGGTGAGGTGAAGGGTGAAGGGGTGTAGTGAAGGAGTGTTGGTGAATGGTGAAGGAGTGAGGTGAAGGAGTCCAGTGAATGATGAAGGAGTGAGGTGAAGGGTGAGTGTGGTGAAGGAGTGTGGTGAAGGAGTGTGCTGAAGGAGTGTGCTGAAGGAGTGTGCTGAAGGAGAGTGCTGAAGGATTTAGGAGTGAAAAGTGATGTGGTGAATGCTGTACGAGTGTGGTGAAGACTGAAGGAATGAGGAGTATGGTGAAGGAGTGTGGTGAAGGATCGAGTGTGGTGAAGGGTGAAGAAGTAAGGTGAAGTAGTGTTATGAAGGATATAGGAGTATGGCGGAGTGTGAAGGATGAAGAATGGTAAAGAAGTGTGATGAAGGAAGCAGGAATGAGGTGAAGGATGAAGAGAGGTGAATGACTATGAAGAGGGCTGCAGGGGTGGCTGACACTTGATTAACAGAATCAAGAAACAGGATATGCCGAAATGAGGGGAAAAAAAAGTGGGATTTGATAACGTGACATCCTGTATTACTCGAGCATTTCACCACTCAAGGGCAATAATGAGATGAGGTGCAGAATCTTACTCTTTCCGAGGTCTTGGAGGTCGTAGTGGCGAGGGAGTCCTTCCTGGAGGCAGCCGAGTCCTTCCTGCGCCAGATGGGCAGAGAGGTCTTGCGGTCCTCGAAGAAGGCGGCGAGCGAGGGGCGGTTCACGTGGAGGGCGTCGAATGCAGACTGGAAAGGAAAGCGAAGGGTGGACACTTGACAACAAACGGAGGGACACAGGGAAACATTTACGAGGCCCTAAAAACAACAAACCAGTGTAGGGGGAAAAAACGAAAACAAATTGTTCACTTATGGCAGACTGAGAAGGGAAGGGCATGTAGAAAACGTTCGTGATTCAGTGAAAAAGACCAAAGAGAAATGTTTACAGATCAATGCATGGAAGGAGAGCAAGACACTAGCAAATTGAAAATAGGAGCAAACACATTTAGAGAGAGGGAGAAAGAAAAAAAGAGAACAAAAGATCAATAGCAAAAAGAAAGCTACGAAATCAGAGGTTACATCGGCAAAAAAAAAACAGTAAAAGAAGCAAGGGAATAGAATAAAATACAATACAAATTATCATCATTACAACTACGAAACGCAAAGCTACTGACGTCTGTTTTTATTCGAAGTCTCACTCACCTCACGTCCTAAATTTTATAGCTAGAGACATTTGCCTGAACACGAATGAGAATGACAAACATCGTTTTGGAAAGAACAAATATGATGGACAGGGTTACAGGGACGCAGCAGGTGTGTGTGTGTGTGTGTGTGTGTGTGTGTGTGTGTGTGTGTGTGTGTGTGTGTGTGTGTGTGTGTGTGTGTGTGTGTGTGTGTGTGTGTGTGTTTAGCAGATATGTGTGTGTGTTTAGCAGATGTGTGTGTGTGTGTGTGTGTGTGTGTGTGTGTGTGTGTGTGTGTGTGTGTGTGTGTGTGTGTGTGTGTGTGTGTGTGTGTGTGTGTGTGTGTGTGTGTGTGTGTGTGTGTGTGTGTGTGTGTGTGTGTGTGTGTGTGTGTGTGTGTGTGTGTGTGTGTGTGTGTGTGTGTGTGTGTGTGTGTGTGTGTGTGTGTGTGTGTGTGTGTGTGTGTGTGTGTGTGTGTGTGTGTGTGTGTGTGTGTGTGTGTGTGTGTGTGTGTGTGTGTGTGTGTGTGTGTGTGTGTGTGTGTGTGTGTGTGTGTGTGTGTGTGTGTGTGTGTGTGTGTGTGTGTGTGTGTGTGTGTGTGTGTGTGTGTGTGTGTGTGTGTGTGTGTGTGTGTGTGTGTGTGTGTGTGTGTGTGTGTGTGTGTGTGTGTGTGTGTGTGTGTGTGTGTGTGTGTGTGTGTGTGTGTGTGTGTGTGTGTGTGTGTGTGTGTGTGTGTGTGTGTGTGTGTGTGTGTGTGTGTGTGTGTGTGTGTGTGTGTGTGTGTGTGTGTGTGTGTGTGTGTGTGTGTGTGTGTGTGTGTGTGTGTGTGTGTGTGTGTGTGTGTGTGTGTGTGTGTGTGTGTGTGTGTGTGTGTGTGTGTGTGTGTGTGTGTGTGTGTGTGTGTGTGTGTGTGTGTGTGTGTGTGTGTGTGTGTGTGTGTGTGTGTGTGTGTGTGTGTGTGTGTGTGTGTGTGTGTGTGTGTGTGTGTGTGTGTGTGTGTGTGTGTGTGTGTGTGTGTGTGTGTGTGTGTGTGTGTGTGTGTGTGTGTGTGTGTGTGTGTGTGTGTGTGTGTGTGTGTGTGTGTGTGTGTGTGTGTGTGTGTGTGTGTGTGTGTGTGTGTGTTTCTCTCGGTAGGTAAAATAGGAGTTTAATCCAGATGATGCATCTGTTCGTTTATTATTAGTATTTTTTTTTACAGTATTTTAATGTATTTTATCGTTGGAGGTATAAACTTGAGATTTTCGAATTTTGTGTTTAACTAAGCTTGAATTACGAGTATATCCTTCAGCTTTGTGTATACTATTAAATGAGAATAATAGACTTTCAGATAATGCACATATGTACATTTATTATTATTATTTTTTGAAAAGTATGCTAATGTATTTCGTTATTAGAGGTATAAATTTGGTTTTATTTATTATATTGTACTATTAACAGTGTCGTTGATTATTCTTAATAATTTCGTATGTCGTTATCCGTTTTCTTTTACATTTTAAGTTTATCAATATTTTATTAATTGTGAAACTTTAAAGTTTTTATCCCTTAATATTTATAGTTTTGTCACATACAATCACATTTATACAGTCTTTGTGATGGACCAAGAGCACCTTTGTTGTAGCTCTTTTTGGTCACTTATCGTTCGTTATGCTCATTGTGTTGCATGGGTTGTTGTGGTCAATAAAATAATAATAATGTGTGTGTGTGTGTGTGTGTGTGTGTGTGTGTGTGTGTGTGTGTGTGTGTGTGTGTGTGTGTGTGTGTGTGTGTGTGTGTGTGTATGCACGTATATGATACACTTTTTATATTTATACACACACACACACACACACACACACACACACACACACGCGCGCGCGCGCGCGCGGGCGCGCAAGCACCTTCTTAAACACATACAAACCCAGGCATCTCAACACACACACACACACACACACACACACACACACACACACAGCTCACCTTATTATCACTATGAGTGGATACTATAAGAGTGGCAGGCGTGGCAGTGCTTGGAGACACCTGTAGCTCAGAGGTCCCGCCCACGCCTTCAGATCTACTGGGAATACTAAGCGACCCTGCGCCTCCCCCTCCAGCAGGGTGCGAGGGGCGAGGGGAGTGTCTATGCGGGGAGGAGGAGGCCACACCACCATCTGAAGGGGCCATAGTGGTGGTGGTGGTTGTGGTGGTGGCGGCGTGAGAGGGCGAAGTGGTGAGGCCAGACAGGGATCCCAGCAGTGGATCCGACTGCTCGTTTTCTTTGACCTCTCTGAAATGTGCCAAACTAAATTAAGTAAAGGTATTAATTCGAGTCTTCTACTTGTAACACTCCTAAAAGTAAATCTTAATACGCGGTTTGTCTTATTTCTGACCTCTCCGGAAATTTTATCATATCTCCGTAGAGGTCAGAAGCAAGGCGAATCACCTGAAGATGAATTCTAGTACCCAATTTGTCTTACTTCCGGTTTAATAGATATGTGAAATATGAATGAAAACGGATAGCTGAAAATTGAAAGAATGATACCGTTAAAAAATATGGGTAGAGGATGGACGGCTAGGTGGAATGGATGGCTATGTGGAGCGCTGAAAACTATCAATACCTAAATAAAATAAAAAAAAAAATATATATATATAAAAACGAATGGAAAGTGGAACAAAATTAATGAATACATAGAATCAACAAATGCCCCAAATACGATGAGAAAAGACAACTAAATACCAATAAAAAAGAGAAAACTGTTAAATAATGATAGTCGCAAAAGCATCGCTAAAAAATACTGGAACCTACAAATAAAAAAATATATATAAATAAAAAATTGGATGTATAAAAAGTAATAGGTGTGCTAAAGGGAAGACAAATACCCATCTATCTTCACACGGCCATCCCACTTCTCCTGACCTCACTGAAACACGACCAAATGGATGACGTGATCGAGTGACGGGCCGAAACACGTGGATTGATGGGTAAATAAATGAATGGCCCATACCTGACCCTCGCAAACAAGAGCAATTGAAAAAAAAAAAAATCACAACATGCAAATCGTCAATGCCACGAGCCATGCGGGCAACGCTTCACGCTGCCGGCCTGCGTGTGGAAAGTGTCAATAATAAAAGTCACTCTGGGAAACGAAAGTGTTGGAGAACGTTGAAAATAAATAGCAATAAAGCACACTAAAATACTCCTATCAAGCACACTCAGACACAAACAAAAGTCAAAATAATTAAATTGTCAATAATAAAAGTCACTTGGTCAAACGAAAATGTTGAGAAACGATGAAAGCAAACAGGAATAAAACACATTAAAATACTCCTATCCATCACACTCACACGGAAACAAGTCATGATAATGAAGGAAAATCCAATTATATGGCAATTAAAATGTTATTCTACAAAATATGGAAAAAATATAAATATACACATTAAAATACATTAAAAATGGAAGATAAAGGCATACTCAAATGTAAATCAATTCAAAATTAATTAAGAAAGTCCATCACCTCGCTTTGAAATAAAAAAAATAAATAATCAATGAAAAACTTATAAAAATATGAAAATACACATGTAAAAAAAAAACACAGCAAAAGAAAAAGAAAAACACCACGTAAAACAAATTCAAACGAACTAAAACAAAATTAATTATACTCCTTCACGGCAGCGCTATCGAAACAAAAAATAAATAAATAAACAAAAATACCTAAAACATGAAAAAAAGCGGTAAAATCATACAAAAAAAATACATTCACACAAAGTAAGTTAAATCAATGACGCAAATTCGTGGCTTGTGCACGTGACAGCCTCGGAACACGGCGATCAGCACTGGCAGGAGAGGACGAGGTGGCGGTCAGGTGAGGACAGCGCTAATGAAGACAGGCAGCGGAGGGAGGCAGAGGAGGAGAGGGGGCGCGATGAGGGATAAACTCCATGGACACTAAATGAGTTAAAACGTCACGCTAATAGATCGTAAAGTGAAGGGAGACATTACCACTCGGGAAAGGAAAATCAATAGAAAATGTGTATTGCAGGAACTTGTGGGATTATAACCCGAGGAAGTCGAGTGTTTGTAAGTCTCAAATGTGTTTCAGGCTGATGATAAGCGTGACGTGAAAAAAAAAAGGAAGGTAGAAAACAAGACAGAGAACAGTATAGATAAGGGCGTGTTACTTCTGGAATCAAGAAAACAGGACAAAATAAGAATAGATAAGGGCGTGTTACTTCTGGAATCAAGAAAA
The DNA here is from genome assembly GCF_035594125.1 of Scylla paramamosain. Lineage (NCBI taxonomy): Eukaryota > Metazoa > Arthropoda > Malacostraca > Decapoda > Portunidae > Scylla > Scylla paramamosain. The sequence goes on from NC_087185.1 coordinate 14,251,753, forward strand.
CAAGACAAAATAAGAATAGATAAGGGCGTATTACTTCTGGAATCAAGAAAACAAGCCAAATTAAAAGTAGATAAGGGCGTGTTACTTCTGGAATCAAGAAAACAAGCCAAATTAAAAGTAGATAAGGGCGTGTTACTTCTGGAATCAAGAAAACAAGACAAAATAAGAATAGATAAGGGCGTGTTACTTCTGGAATCAAGAAAACAAGACAAAATAAGAGTAGATAAGGGCGTGTTACTTCTGGAATCAAGAAAACAAGACAAGTATAGATAAGAGCGTGTTACTTCCGGAATCAAGAAAATATAACAAAAGTATAGATAAAGGGCGTGTTACTTCTGGAATAAAGAAAAAATTACAAAAGTATAGATATAAGGGGCGTGTTACTTCTGGAACAAAAAAAAAATACAAAACAAGTATAAATAGCGAGTGTTACTTCTGGAATCAAGAAAGCATGACAAAAGTAAAGATAAAGGGTGTGTTACTTCTGGAATAAAAAAATACAAAACAAGTATAAATAGCGAGTGTTACTTCTGGAATAAAACAAAATAAAAAATGACAAAACAAGTATAGATACAAGGGACGTGTTACTTCTGCAGTCAACAACACAAGACAGAGAACAAGTACAGATAAGGGGCGTGTTATTTCTGGAATCAGAGTCAAAGGGAGGAAATCGAAACCTAAAATATGTTATGGAGGGATAAAGAAAATGTGAAGGGGAAAAAAACTGGAGGTAGGAAATACTTCAGTGAATGAGTGAAGACAAAGAACTCCACGGATCAGAGTGGAAGGGAGGAAGGCAAATGCCGAAAATATCAAACTAGAGGGAGAATGAAAATGTAAAGTAAAAAAATAAATAAATAAATAAATAAAAGATGAAGTACAAAGCACGACACAATTAGTACAGTTAAATGACGTAAGGACTAACTGAATCAGAATCAAAGGGAGGGAAATCAAGTTCAAATGTGTTCTAGAGCTAATGAAAATGTGAAGGGAAAAAGAGTGGAGGTAGAAAACCCAACAATGAGTAAAGACAAAGGGGACGGAACTCTAGAATCTAAGGCGGTGGGAGGAAGGCAAATCTTTAAAGTATCACGTACGTTCAGGAGGGAATAATGAACACGTGAGGGGAAAAAACTGGAAGGTACAAAACACAACCCCAAAAATATGTTGGCATGGATGAGTACAGGCGCTGCGCGTGGAATATTACGGAATGCTACACGTCTGAATGCTGCACGTATCAAATTTGTTCTTAAAGGCTAATGGAAAAAAAAATTAAGGTACAAAACAAGAAAAATATAAAGACAGTGAATTAAGTGCAAATATCGGAAACAACTGCGCATGAAGTGTAAGCCTAACATAGAAAACAGAAAAAAAGTAAAACACGATTGAAAAAAAAATATATAGGTAGAGAGAAGTAAAGATTTATGACGTAAATTGTGGAACGAGAGCGTGAGGCAGGACGTCCAGTCCCGGAAATATTAAACGTGTTCTGTTAGGTTAAAAACGTATCTTTGTAAGAAGGATCTAGTTAAAATAAACAAAAAATGTATACAGGGTAAGGGCGTGGCAATTCAAGGAATCTGAGCCAGACTCGAAAGCTACAAAGTACATTTGCTCCGGGTTCTTATTATAAAAAAAAAAATATATATATATATATATATATATATATATATATATATATATATATATATATATATATATATATATATATATATATATATATCAACAACAAATCCTAGATGAACACATACTAGGAGATACGTTGTTGGTAGTGTGAAATTACTCAAAATTAATATTGAATTAAAACAATGAGATGAAACAATACGTGAAAAGCAAGATGAGTAGCAAAGGTGAATGAGTGTGAAGCAACAGAGACACAGTGGTAGCAAAGGCTGTTGGTGAATGGGATGACGTGGAGCGTGAAGACAAGCCACCAATGAAAAGGCAAACATGAAGGGAATGAAGCTGTGTGGGTGAATAGGAGAAATTCCTAAATGAACTAGAGGGCCAATAATGAAAGAGTAAATATAAAGGGGTGAGCACAACGAGGCGCGGCGCCTTTGTGAGTGCGGGGCGGGAGTCGAGGACAGGTATTATGAGGCCCGCCTGTTGGCAGCCGAGTGTACTTTTTGGCACCAGAATGTACTTACTAATCTTGCCAATCTGTACATATTAATTAAATACTGGCCAGAATTGTCCTCTCTCCCTCACTCAGCGCCCCCCCCCCCTTTCCTCTCTCTCTCTCTCTCTCTCTCTCTCTCTCTCTCTCTCTCTCTCTCTCTCTCTCTCTCTCTCTCTCTCTCTGGGCTGTCACTTCCCGGTGCAAACATTTCGACAGTAACATTCACAGCCGCGCCTTTATTGCTTTCCTTTCTTTACAAACTATAATAAAACAAGATAAAAAGAACACTCACTGCATTTCGCATCATTTCTGAGCGTCTCGACTTCTTGGAAAATTATATTCAAGTAAGTCACTGTGTGTGTGTGTGTGTGTGTGTGTGTGTGTGTGTGTGTGTGTGTGTGTGTGTGTGTGTGTGTGTGTGTGTGTGTGTGTGTGTGTGTGTGTGTAAAGCAGATGCTTGGAACTGTGACTCAGGGGAAATACAAAGTGATATCAAGTTGGGGGGAGGAGGAGGAGGAGGAGGAGGAGGAGGAGGAGGAGGAGGAGGAGGAGGAGGAGGAGGAGGAGGAGGAAAGTGGCGATGGGAAAATGCAGTCTCTCCTCTAGTTTCCCAGCCAACCGTGAGAATTCTTCGTGTGTGTGTGTGTGTGTGTGTGTGTGTGTGTGTGTGTGTGTGTGTGTGTGTGTGTGTGTGTGTGTGTGTGTGTGTGTGTGTGTGTGTGTGTGTGTGAATTCCTTTTCGAGGAAAGCGTGGAGCCGATGGAGGAGGAGGAGGAGACTATCAAGGAAGGAGAAGGAGGAGACATGACATGGACGATAAAAAGGAAGAGGAGGGAAAGGAAGAGGACAAGGGAGGCAGGAGACTTACTCAACCTTCCAGCTTTTATCTTCAACCTGAAAACTTTTGTAGGAGACCAAAGTTGGTGTTTGAGTTGCAATAAAGTTTCTGTATTTTCTCTATTTAGCTTTTTCAGTGTTCTCATGCTCTGAGACCTAGACTCGTTTTCAAAGACATTACTCTCTCACCAAGACTATTTTCGAATGTGACATATAGTTAGCCAGTTTCTCAAGACGGTTTCTCCTTTAAATAATGTAAAAATCATGTTAATCCTTCATAGATCCGTAAAAACACCCTTAAAAGCCTGTATAGTCTCAACTAGACCCTTTTAAAAGCAGTGGTGCGGCGCGGAGGTGTTACATTACATGGTGCCTAATCTGACGTCAGTATCTCTTCTGATAAACACAATGTACAGTTGCTGCAAGTACTGATGTCTTGTGAGTTCCATATCTATAAGTCAAACAAATTAATATATGGATTGGTAAAGAAATGAAGATGTGATAGAAGAGCTGTTTTTTTTTCTGATAATTCTGTAGATGACATAACCTAACCTCACACACTCATAACCTAACTTCACACTCGCATAACATTAACAACCTCACACTCACATAAATTAACCTAACCTAACCTCAGACTCTCATAACCTTACTTCACGCTCTCATAACCTAACCTTACCTACCCTAAGCTCACACATTAATAACTAACCTCACACAACCATACGCAAACCTCACACAATCATAACCTAACTTAACCTTACACATTCATAACTCAAACCTCACACTCTCATAACCCAACCTCTCACTCTTACAATCTTACCTTCTGCATTAATAGCAACCTAACAGATCCAAAAAACCTAACCTAACCTCCTATTGTTCTCCGAAACTGTGCCTCCGTGCTTGCACCTTGCCTAGTCAAACTCTTTCAGCTCTGTCTGTCAACATCTACCTTTCCTTCTTGCTGGAAGTTTGCCTACATTCAACCTGTTCCTAAAAAGGGTGACCGTCCTAATCCCTCAAACTACCGTTCTATTGCTTTAATTTCCTGCCTATCTAAAGTTTTTGAATCTATCCTCAACAGGAAGATTCTTAAACACTTCACAACCTTCTATCTGATCACCAGTATGGGTTCCATCAAGGCCGCTCTACTGGTGATCTTCTGGATTTCCTTACTGAGTCTTGGTCATCCTCTTTTAGAGACTTTGGTGAAACTTTTGCTATTGCCTTGGACATATCAAAAGCTTTTGATAGAGTCTGGCACAAAGCTTTGATTTCCAAACTACCCTCCTACAGTTTCTATCCTTCTCTCTGTAACTTCATCTCAAGTTTCCTTTCTGACCGTTCTATTGCTGCTGTGGTAGACGGTCACTGTTCTTCTCCTAAATCTATTAACAGTGGTGTTCCTCAGGGTTCTGTCCTGTCACCCACTCTCTTCTTGTTATTCATTAATGATCTTCTAAACCTAACTTCTTGTCCTATCCACTCCTACGCTGATGATACCACCCTGCACTTTTCCACGTCTTTCCATAGACGTCCAACCCTTCAGGAGGTAAATATTTCACGCAGGGAAGCCACAGAACGCTTGACTTCTGATCTTTCTAAAATTTCTGATTGGGGCAGAGCAAACTTGGTATTGTTCAATGCCTCAAAAACTCAATTCCTCCATCTATCAACTCGACACAACCTTCCACACAACTATTCCCTCTTCTTCAATGACACTCAACTGCCCCCCTCTTCTACACTGAACATCCTCGGTCTGTCCTTTACTTATAATCTGAACTGGAAACTTCACATCTCATCTCTAGCTAAAACAGCTTCTATGAAGCTGGGTGTTCTGAGACCTGACCTAACCTAACCTAACCTAACCAAACTAACTTAACTTAACCTAACCTAACCTAACCAAACCTAACCTAACATTCATAACCCAACCTCACCCTCATCAGAAGAACACTCCAACTGTAAGCGTAAAATTTTCGCTCCTCACTGAACAGAAGCTCCGAACCATTAAGTAAAAAAAAAAAACGATACGAAACCGACGCTCTGAAATCTCGAACTCGCGACTCGAACAGGAAACAAAACCCTTGCACTTGGTCATCCCACGCCTGAGTAATCACACCTGGCGAAGTCCAAGTTATTAATGGCTAATGACTGTCTGATTGCAACGAATACCCTGAACTCTTATTCAGTATTTCTGGATAGGAAGGGTTTTGATCTCGCTACAAGGTCAATTAATACAGTGTTGGCGCTGATACACTACATTCAAAAGGCTCTGGTTGAGGTTACATGGATTTTCAAGCGAGTTTTTACGGCTCTAGAAACAGATTAACAAGACTTTTACAATATCAACAGGAGAAACACGCTTTTGAACCCGGCTAATCATCTGTGGCCTTGAAAATAGTCGTGATGGGAGAGCGAGACTTTTCAGAATACGGGACTAATAGTGACACGTGGAGGTAGTGCTGTTGCAATACTGAAGAGCTGCACGTGCCGCCGCTGGGGAGACGAGAAGAGGAAAATACAAGTGATGAATAATTGATGGTTTCAGTTGACGTAATCTCTTCTTGCTACCACCGGCTGCTTTCTGTTCTGGGATAACGAGGGAGGAAGGGAGGAAGGAGATGAGGAAATTGATGGAGAGAATGGTAGTTTTAGAAAGGGGGAAAGTAAAGGTGAAACGAGGATAATGGTAGAGAAAGGGAGACACGAGACAAGGAAACTAACGGAAAGAATGGTAACTTTAGAAGGGAAAAAAGGAAAGGAGGAAGAAGACAAAGAAACTGACGGAATGCTACGAGTAACTTCAAGGGGGAGAAAGGGAGAAGGGAGACAAGGAGTTGGTGTGGAGTGTTGCCTTTGAAGCGCTACTCCCTGACGTGTCTTTTGTTTTCTTATTCTTTTTTCTTTTTTCTTATTACCCAAAATTCATGCAGTGTTTTCTTTCTATCCTCACTATATTATTTTCAAAACAGGTACGCCCCTATTATGTCTTCCCTATATGGTTGCTGTAATCTTGTACTTTTCCTTCTTTCTTCCTGGTATTCTGGGCACCATAACAAGTCAATACATTATCGTGTCTTATCATCGTCGCTTTCTCTTCACATTCATAAGACAAAGGAAAAGTAAACACCAGACCAACGCTACGAGTACACGTGGCGACAGATGGTGGTGAGGCCAGGGAAGACGAGGGATGAGTGGCACTAAGACTGACTGTAGGATGGAGAGATTGATGCACTCACTCGTTGTTTCCCTTGACGGTCAAATGATACGAGAGAAATGAAACAAGTGACGAGGAAACGCATGTAGTGACGCGTGTAGTGTGTGTGTATGTGTGTGTGTGTGTGTGATCGATACCAGATGCCAAGTATCTTCTAGAGGGGAAAATGTTAAATCCTCACCTTTCGCTCGCTTATGATAGAAATTTTTAACCCTTTCACTGCGATACGAAACGATTAACAGCACCAGAAGTAATGCATGAAATCTTTATAAGTATCTACAAGAAAGAAGGGGATTAATAAGAATATATTTTGCAGTTTCTACCCAGTTTAAAGATTGAAGATGGCTGTAGAATAAATAAAGATGTCTCAAAGTGATAAGTAATTAAGGAGAGATGTACCAAATAGCGATCAAATTTAAGACACCACGACAAAACGCGTAAATAATAAAAATATTCTTAACTCAGTAACATGAAAACACTCTGCCAGGTAAAATATAAGAAGTATAAACTAACTTCACTAACACGAAAACAGCCTGCCACGGAAAATAACAGACATAAATATACCTAAACTAAAAAGGAAAACAGCCTGTCATGCAAGATAAGATTGAAATACGCCGAACCTCACTAAAAAGGAAAACAGCCTGTCATGCATAATAATAGACAGAAATATACCTAATCTCACTAACAAGAAAACTGCCTGCCACGCATAATAACAGGCAGAAATATACCTAATCTCACTAATTTGCGACACCGTATCATGTCTCACTTCCACACAATTTCGAGCTACATGAAAAAAAAAAAAAAAAATTTACCGATAAACATTTCTTGATAACATTTTTTCCTAACAATATCCGACCATAAACTTTGCGTCATTTCAGCATCATCGGTTAGCAGCGAGGAAAAGAAGGGCAACAAAAGCACATATTTCACAATTAATACACGGCCATTCATCGCAATGCAAACAGATATAAACAGTAGTCACGACCAACCAGCAGCAGCAGGGAACAGTCGTAAATCACTGCTCAGAACACACACACACACACACACACACACACACACACACACACACACACACACACACACACACAGTCTTCACCACAAAACAATCTCCCATCTCAGTCTCACCGGCAGGAGTTCGCGTTCTCGTCGTCGCCTTCCTCCTCGCCTTCGTCCTCGTGGGGTTCCTCAGAGGGGTGGTCCAAGATGGGCTCCATGCGTGCCCCGGGCGTGGACGAGGAGCTGGACGCCGGGGATTTGCCGCGCCGAAGAGACCCCATGCGGAGAGACTGGCGGAAGGAAGCTCTTGCCCTGTTGACTGTGAAGGAAAGGAGAGTAAGGAGTACGACCCACATTCTGAATCACGGCGTCACCACACCTCCTATTTCCAAAGGCTTTAGTTGAACCTCCACATGTTTTTAAGGATGTCTTTACGGTTCTAGTGACTGATTAACAAGATTTCTACGTTATGAATAGGAGAAACACTCTTTAAAAGGCCCTATTCGAAGCTACACCGATTTTCTAAGGGTTTTTATGGTTAAAGTGACAGGTTAATAAGGTTTCTACATTATGAGAAAGAGAAACAGTCTTAAGAACCTGGCTAATCACCCCTGTGGCCTCTGAAAATAGTCGCGGTGAGGGAATAAGGGGCTAAATGAGAGAGAGGAGTGAATGGGAACAAAGGAGAGAGTAACAGAGGGATTGGGAGAAGGATACAAAAAGTGGACTGACTAGGAAAGAGGGTGGAAAGCAAGGAGTGAGTGAATCAGTCATTTAGTTGGTCAGTCAGTCAGTCAGTCAGTCAGTCAGTCAGTCAGTCATCTGGTCAGTCAGCCAGTTTATCAGGTCACTCTGTTGGTTCATTAGTCAGTCAGTCAAAATAACAAAAGGGAAGAGAGAAAGTCAGCAAGTTTGTCAGTAAATAATATGTAGTACAGAGAGAGAGAGAGAGAGAGAGAGAGAGAGAGAGAGGAGAGAGAGAGAGAGAGAGAGAGAGAGAGAGAGAGAGAGAGAGAGAGAGAGAGAGAGAGAGAGAGAGAGAGAGAGAGAGAGAGAGAGAGAGAGAGAGAGAGAGAGAGAGAGAGAGAGAGAAATGACTAAAGACAGGAGGGGAGAAGGGGGAAAGAAAGGGAGAGTGAGTGTGAGAGATAAAAGTGACTGAAAAAGATGGTAGCCTTGGGAGAGTGACAGTGGGAGAGTGGGAAAAAATATATAGGGAGGCGGGGAAGGAGGGAGGGAGGGAGGCAAAGGAGGGAGATGGAAGGAGAGAAGGAAGCCATGTAAATGTGAAGAGAAGGGACAATAATAAGATAAAAAAGGTAAACATTTTCTTCTTCCTCTTCCTCCTCCTCCTCCTCCTCTGTCATACTACGTGGAGAAACAAAATCAACAAGTGAATTAAAGTAGTAAAGAAGGAGTGAGGGAAGGAAGGAAGGAAGCTTAAGAGGAAAAGTGTGAAAGAGAGAGTCAAGGGAGTAAACAAAAGAATGTGACGAACTTAACTTTGTTTCCAGTATTTCAAGCTGAGAGAGAGAGAGAGAGAGAGAGAGAGAGAGAGAGAGAGAGAGAGAGAGAGAGAGAGAGAGAGAGAGAGAGAGAGAGAGAGAGAGAGAGAGAGAGAGAGAGAGATTCATAAGGACTGACTGACGGACTGACTGACTGACTGACACACACACACACACACACTGCAGACATTATTTTAATACAACACAAAGGCGGGTCGCTTTCACCTGTTCAGTTCCACGTAATTAATGCACGAGTGATTATGAAAATGCAATGCTAATTACTCTACAACATTCTCCTGCAAAACAACTCTCTCTCTTCACCTCTCCCTCTCTCCCTCCGCCCGTCACTCACACTCTCTCTCTTCCTTCTCCCTCACCTGTAGAACTTTGCATTACAACAGGTGAGGTATGGAAAGCTCAAGGGGATGTTGTGATTACGTAGTGCTGAGAATTATTATCGTCAACAGAAGACAAAAGGTGATGATAATGATAGGTGAAGAGGTATGGTACGGAATGGTGGTAGTAGTAGTAGTAGTAGTAGTAGTAGTAGTAGTAGTAGTAGTAGTAGTAGTAGTAGTAGTAGTAGTAGTAGTAGTAGTAGTAGTAGTAGTAGCAATAATAATAATAATAATAATAATAATAATAATAATAATAATAATAATAATAATAATAATAATAATAATAATAATAATAATATGACTCTCTCTCTCTCTCTCTCTCTCTCTCTCTCTCTCTCTCTCTCTCTCTCTCTCTCTCTTTCAGAATCCGAAAAACGCCTGTAGCATTAGAGAGAGAGAGAGAGAGAGAGAGAGAGAGAGAGAGAGAGAGAGAGAGAGAGAGAGAGAGAGAGAGAGAGAGAGAGAGAGAGAGAGAGAGAGAGAGAGAGAGAGAAACCAGAACGTGTGTGTGTGTGTGTGTGTGTGTGTGTGTGTGTGTGTGTGTGTGTGTGTGTGTGTGTGTGTGTGTGTGTGTGTGTGTGTGTGTGTGTGTGTGTGTGTGTGTGTGTGTGTGTGTGTGTGTGTGTGTGTGTGTGTGTGTGTGTGTGAGTGTGAGTGTGAGTGTGAGTGTGAGTGTGAGTGTGTGTGTGTGTGTGTGTGTGTGTGTGGGAGAGCAATAGTGTTGCGTCATTGTCACGGTGGGAATATTTGGCTTGAAGGGACGCTGGTGGAGTAGAAATGGAAGGAGTGATGCGTGGGAGAAACATGGACAGGGTATCGAACTTGTGGGTGGGGAGGGGAACGTAAGATCAGAAGGGAGCGACGAGGAAAGAGGGAAGAGATGAAGGGAAGTGAGAGATACGAGAAGAGAAAAGAGGGAAGAAAAGTGTGGGAGGAAAGAGAAGAGGGAAAACAGAGTGGGTGTGAGAGCATAAAAGAACAACTAAGGAAGAGATGGTGGAAGTGGAAGAAAAGAGGAGAGGGAAGCGAAAGTCGGTGTGAAATGACACGAGGAGAGAAATGGAAGACAAGTTGGATGTCAAAGTATTCAAGAAGAGTAAATGGGAAAGTGATAGAAAAGAAAAATGAAAGAAAAGAAAAAGAGAAGAGAGATGCGAGAGGATTAGAGAAAAGAGTACAGAGAAGACAAAGTGAGAAAGAAAGAGAGAAACTGACGAAAAATAGAGAGGCAAGACACTGAAATGAAGACAATGGGATGAAAGTATTGAGAAAGAAAATGCAAGAGAGAAAATAAGAGAAAGAAGATGAGTAAAAGGCGTTTAGAGAATACGAAATGACAGCTGGGAAGAGATAAAAGGAAAGAAAGGAGAGAAGAAAGGAACGGAAGCAAGATAAAAGCCATGAGAAGATGCAAGAATGCTGAGAAAAGAGAGGATTGGAGAAAAGATAAAGAAAACGAGGAGCGGTAAAGAGGTCAAGAAAAGGTGTATCAGAATGGCAAAAGGAGAAAGGAAGAAAGGAGAGAAAGAAGAGAGAAAGGGGAGAATAAAATGAGAATGCTGGAAAGAGAAACGAAAGGAGAGAAACAAAAAAGTAAACAGAAGAGAAACGAGAGAACATGAAGAGATGGAGAGAAAGAGAAAGGAAAGGAAACCAAACCAAACCAAACGCAAGGCAATGAGGGAGAAGAGATGTTGAAACTGGAATTAACACATAACTAAGAAAGGTGGAATAAAGAAAGATGGAATAAATACGAGAAGGCGATGAAAAGTACTTAGACGTATTGAAAGAGAAGAAACACACAGGAGGAGGGTGGAAAGGCTACATTGGGCGTGGGCGTGGAGGAGTCCCTGCAGAGGCGTGGTGAGGCGAGGAGTGGAGCCTTGAGCAAAGAAAAGGACACCCCAGACTGCATAAATATCAAACTTCCTACAAAATATCATGGAAAGTTTGGAGGAGAAATATTGGTGTTCAGTGACTGTGGTGCTCGACTGCTGGCAACTCAAGCCGAAGGGGAGGCGCCGAGTGTGTTCAAGTAAGCGCTGCACCTAGCTGAAGATCATGCTTGCGGTGAACTTGTCATTTGTACCAATATTCAGAAATGTTGTTCTTACGTGGGAGTTGTTTTCAAAGGCCACAAAACTAATAAGATTTTTTTTTTATTTATTTATTTCATTTTTTTTATCTATTTATTTATTTTATTTTTTTTATATTTTTTTTTTTTTTTTGCTATTAATGACACTAAATACTTCTTAACCCTTTCACTGCTACACGACACAATTAGCATCACCAGAAGCAATGCGTGAAGTCTTTATAAGCATCTACAAGAAAGTTGGCGATGAAAAAAAAGAATATATTTTGCAATTTCTTCCCAGTACAAAGATTGCAGGTGGCTGTAGAACAAGTTAAGATGTTTCAGTGACTGGTGTACCAAGTGGCAGTCAAAGGGTTAAACTATTAGTAGAATCGTGAAAAAATTAAAAACCTCATTAACCTTCCCTAAAGCACGCCAAAGTATTCGTGATATGACGTTGGAGTGTTTGAGAATTGGTGCCTTGATCCGATCCGACCCAAAGCTTTTTTTTTTCCCCCCGCTTCCTGCAGTGTGTAAATGTAGCTGGGCAATTTTTCATCTCCAGTTTCTATAAATGACATGGGAGAATTAATTTTGATGCGTTTGGAATATCAACGATTGGCTTCTTAAATCAAAATATCAACTTTATACAAGATTCAATGCATTCTCTCTCTCTCTCTCTCTCTCTCTCTCTCTCTCTCTCTCTCTCTCTCTCTCTCTCTCTCTCTCTCTCTCTCTCTCTCTCTCTCTCTCTCTCTCTCTCATCTCCTTTCGCCATTTCCTTAGCGTCAGAGGTTGGTTCCATGTGCGAGTCTCTTATATTTGTTTCCTGGCAACTAATGAACTAACAAACTCGTCGAGCTGAGATCCGGTAAGTAATATGAATCAAATGTGCTTACATGAATGAGCAAAAAAGATTCAATTCCTCCCATACAAGCGCAAATTACAGGATTAGCAATTATGCGTCCACTTCCCTGCAATTTTAACACACTAAATTTTGTCCCAGCAAGAGCGAAGGTGTAACATTAAACGTAGAGTTGAACTTTCTGTGAAATGTATATAGAACAGCCTCGTCTCTGGCAAAGTTTTGAGTTGGGTCGACATGAAGTTCAGTAATATGCTGGGTATCTCTTAACAAACTCGTATTTTGCATTTCTTTTGGCATAGGACAACTACCAAGCTTCAGGATGAGAAAATGACCTTTTTATAAACAACAAGTTTGCTACGAATGATACAATAAATGCACATCCCTTCAGTATTCAAGAACTTTCAGCCACTAAATGTTTCCTCTGAGGCTGGACACATTCCAGTGAACACATGATTCAATATACATAGAGTGATAAGTGTAATAGACCGCTGACTCGGAAAAAAAAGTGAGTTACAGCGAGTTATCAATTGTGTGTGAAGGCGCTGCTGAGTGTTCATGCTCTTGGTGGGTGTTCTGTGCTGCCTGTAGCGACGCTCCTTCATCGCTCTCATGGCATTTCGCTGGTTATAAATGAAGTGATAAATTTTGCCTGCGTACATCTGACACATTACTGATTGGCAGCTTAAATATCAACTCAAGTCAAGATCCAACGGAATATTTTCGCTCACTGCGCCGCGTAAACCAACCAAAACGTTTCAACATTTCTCGCATCGTTCATCGCATGTTTTTGTAAGTGACTTGGGGAATTTACTTTGAAACGTGTGGTGCATCATGAAGAGCTGTGTACATATGAACGCAACGTAAGAGTCAATGGAATATTTTCCCTCGCTGCAACACATAAGTCCTATTAAATATTTCTCAGAGATTTCTTGCACTTTTTTTTTTTTTTAAGTGACATGGAGAATTTAGATTATATGAGTTGTCATATGTTAATACAAGTACAAGATCCAATGAAATTCCCTCGCATGCTAAAGTCCACGAATCTTATAAACAGTGACTCACTCACAGTTTACAACAGACTTCAGTGACGCTAGAAACTTAACCTTGATACGTCTGACATTAATAATTAGTTACCGGAAAGAAAAAAAAAAAAAATTAGAACAAGAATCAGCACAATTTTTTCACTTCCTGCACTTCGTGAATCCAATAAAGATATTTCTCAGAAGGTTCATCCCATGTATTTTTAAGTGATATGGCGAGTTTATTGTTGATATGCCTGACATATTCACGATGAGCTGCTTAACTGCAAACTAAATACACCATTAAGCTAATTACAACAGATTAATAGCGTCCGTGGCTGGCTGAGACACACATTAGCCTGGCTGCCTACACCGGGACAACGGAAAATGGAATAATCTAGGAAACAGAGTCTAGTGTATGCCCAGTTCGATATACACTGCCTCGCAACACTCTCTCCTCGTGCCAACAGTTTGTAAGAGTTTGGCAGCGCTACTCTGGTGAATTTGTTTGCTTTCAAGTGGTTGGTAGAACTTGTGAACATTTTTTTTTTCCTCTCATTCCCTGGCCTTTACAAAATATTCCTTCAAATAATCATTACTACTTGCCTAACTTTTCTTTCTATTAATAACTTCTAAACACTTGATTGTAAAATAAATACTTAAAAAATTGTTTGAGAATATTTTTTCTTCCCTGGGCACAACAAAATATTCGAGATAATAATTACCGTATTTTTAAACCAATCTTTTTCTTTCTATTAATTAATCTATTAAGAGATAGAAAGGAATTGGTTCTCAGAGTGGCAGATGAATGGAACAGACTCAGTAATTAGGCTGTTAGTGCTGAGTCATTAGGAAGCTTTAAAAGATTAGAGAAATTTATGGATGGGAACGATAGGTGGAAATAGGCAGGTGTGTTTCATACATGGACAGCCACGTGTAGGCCTAATGGCTTCTTGTAGCTTCCTTTATTTTCGTATGTTCTTATGTTCTAATCGCTTCTTATCACTTCATAAAAAACAAAATACCCATTACACTTTTTCTTATTTATTTTCTTATTTATTTGTATACCCACTTCCCACAATTCACGGCAAAACTGACAACAACAGTACCAGACTCACAACACTTTGAACTCTGTACACTTTTACAACTTTTCCAGGTAAAACTATGACTTAGCATCCTTCACGTTCCCTTTCTTTTCTTGAGGATGGAAGAGCGCCAAGGCTGACTATAAAAAGCAGCGTCCCGTCCCTCCGAAGCGTTAGTAATCTGATTTAACACGCACCAGATGTCACACACCGATTCTTGGACGAGGAACAACACCCAAACACTCCAAATGTCCACCAAATTATAGATTAAAAAAAATAAATAAATGTTTCAAGCGAGCCACAAAGATGCTCTAATCGTAAAAGAAATGGAACAAGTAATTTTCCAAGTGAATTAGATGTAATCAGGTGTAATTGACAGGTAGAGCCGCCCAAACACCTGAACAGGCCAATCTAGGCATCGGGAAAGGAGAAAACTACAGGTGTTACAATATTTTCATCAGGATTAAAGTCCAACGCGCGAGAAAATGAAACACGACACACGAGGATGTCAAGGTAGCTACTTGGTGAGTCAGTCTGAGCAAGATTCACTCCCAGACTACTAAAAGCTTACCTGAGGAGAGGCCGCAGCTTAAGTAAGACTCTCTCTCTCTCTCTCTCTCTCTCTCTCTCTCTCTCTCTCTCTCTCTCTCTCTCTCTCTCTCTCTCTCTCTCTCTCTCCCTTGCCATTCCATTTTCAGTGTAATTCCATCCAGTTCTATCTTCCTACGTAGCTTTTCCTTCCTTTTAAATATTAATGCGTGTCTTGTAACTCCCTAGCACGTCTTTCAATAATTTAACTCTCTCTCTCTCTCTCTCTCTCTCTCTCTCTCTCTCTCTCTCTCTCTCTCTCTCTCCTCTCTCTCTCTCTCTCTCTCTCTCTCTCTCTCTCTCTCTCTCCCATTAGCTCCTCCGATTCGTTACTGATTCTGTCCTCTCTCCCATTCTTCTTCCCTTCTTTTATCACCCCTTGCCGCGTTTCCCTCTCTTCCCCCATCCATTATGATCCTCTGCTTGCCCCTCCCCATCAAGCACAACCCCTTTCCTTCCCCTTTCCTCCCCTTCCCTCACTCCTCTACTCTGCCCTAACTTTGCTTTTTAATCTAGCCGGACTTATTTCAACCAACTGTTCTTTTACTTACACATTTAAATTTTTCTACTTTTCTCTTTTTAATTCTCTCGTTCGCAATATCTCGATCTGTCTTCATCTACTGCTTTTTATCATGTCTTCTTTCTCTATCTTCTTTTTCGCTCCGTTTTTCTTATCTACCGTATTCATCAAGTCATTTTTTTCTTTCCTCTTTTGTCTACACCGCGTTTCAGATTTCCTATTTCGACTCTATTTTATTTTTTCTGTCTTTTTTCTCTCATCTTTCATTTACAGCACGTCTCATTTTTCCTATTTCGACTCTCTTAATTTTTCTCTCCCTTTTTCTCTCAGATTTTATATTTTGACGTTTTTATTTATTTTTTTTTTTTTTTTTCACTCTCTCTCCCTTCCCTCTTATACACAATACTTCGAATGCTCACCTCCTTGTCGTCCCTTGTATTTTCAATCCCTTCCCTCATACACTAGTGCTGTCCTATCTCTTATATTAGCAGTTACAGTTACAGTATGTTACGTAATCAAACAGCCTTGAAAGAATTGTTGGTGTTTGTTGTCTTTTATAATCTGCCACACTAATTTCTTCACCTTATGCAGCAGCCTTTCAATACCTCCATTTTCCAGGTTCATTTTCTCAAGGTTTTTCTCTGTCTGTAAAATTTCTCAGTTGTATTTTGTCTCCTTTGTCCTCCTTTCTCCACCTTCTTTATCTCCGCTAATCCTCAAGTCATTTTCTCACTGCTTTCCTCTCATCTACAACATTTCTCAAGTCAATTTTTTCACCAGGATGTTATTTATTTATTTATTATTATTTTTTTTTCAGCTCCCTTCCCCATTTACGCTAATCCTCAGGTCCCATTTCTTGTTCCAGCCTCCCATTTCCCTTCCCTATGTCCTTAACAGCACCTCTTTCTCTCCCTTTACCCTAGTTCCATTCTCTCATTTCTCACCCCGTGACTCTGCCCTTCTCCCATCTCTTCTTTCTTGTCCCATTCCCCTCCCCTTGTTACTTGTCCCTTGTTCCTCTCATCCCTTTCTTGTCTCTCCCTATTTGCTTTCCTTCTCAATTCCCCTTTCCAATCCTAATTTCTAATCCTCCTTTCTTGTCTCACTCCATCTTCCGTCCTTCCCAATCTCCCTTCTTGTTTTGTCCCATCTACCCTTATTCTCCCCCTTTCTCGGCATGTCCCTCTATTCTTCCTCCTATCTCCCCTTTCTCGTCCTCCTCATCTTCCCACTCGCCCCTACTCACACTTGGACTGAATGGTGTCAGGCGCAGGGCTCTCGTCGTCGTCCTCCTCCTCCGGCTTCGCTGTGAGGTCTTGGAAGTTAACGATGAACATGCACGTGTCGCCATCCTCGTTCTTGATTGGGTACAGCGTTGTCTGACACATGAACTTCGTCCCTGCAAGGAGAAAGGAAGGACGGAGAGGTGAGTGAGGGATGGCAAGGTTAAGGAGTGTGTGTGGTGTGTGTGTGTGTGTGTGTGTGTGTGTGTGTGTGTGTGTGTGTGTGTGTGTGTGTGTGTGTGTGTGTGTGTGTGTGTGTGTGTGTGTGTGTGTGTGTGTGTGTGTGTGTGTGTGTGTGTGTGTGTGTGTGTGTGTGTGTGTGTGTGTGTGGTGTGTGTGTGTGTGTGTGTGTGTGTGTGTGTGTGTGTGTGTGTGTGTGTGTGTGTGTGTGTGTGTGTGTGTGTGTGTGTGTGTGTGTGTGTGTGTGTGTGTGTGTGTGTGTGTGTGTGTGTGTGTGTGTGTGTGTGTGTGTGTGTGTGTGTGTGTGTGTGTGTGTGTGTGTGTGTGTGTGTGTGTGTGTGTGTGTGTGTGTGTGTGTGTGTGTGTGTGTGTGTGTGTGTGTGTGTGTGTGTGTGTGTGTGTGTGTGTGTGTGTGTGTGTGTGTGTGTGTGTGTGTGTGTGTGTGTGTGTGTGTGTGTGTGTGTGTGTGTGTGTGTGTGTGTGTGTGTGTGTGTGTGTGTGTGTGTGTGTTGTGTGTGTGTGTGTGTGTGTGTGTGTGTGTGTGTGTGTGTGTGTGTGTGTGTGTGTGTGTGTGTGTGTGTGTGTGTGTGTGTGTGTGTGTGTGTGTGTGTGTGTGTGTGTGTGTGTGTGTGTGTGTGTGTGTGTGTGTGTGTGTGTGTGTGTGTGTGTGTGTGTGTGTGTGTGTGTGTGTGTGTGTGTGTGTGTGTGTGTGTGTGTGTGTGTGTGTGTGTGTGTGTGTGTGTGTGTGTGTGTGTGTGTGTGTGTGTGTGTGTGTGTGTGTGTGTGTGTGTGTGTGTGTGTGTGTGTGTGTGTGTGTGTGTGTGTGTGTGTGTGTGTGTGTGTGTGTGTGTGTGTGTGTGTGTGTGTGTGTGTGTGTGTGTGTGTGTGTGTGTGTGTGTGTGTGTGTGTGTGTGTGTGTGTGTGTGTGTGTGTGTGTGTGTGTGTGTGTGTGTGTGTGTGTGTGTGTGTGTGTGTGTGTGTGTGTGTGTGTGTGTGTGTGTGTGTGTGTGTGTGTGTGTGTGTGTGTGTGTGTGTGTGTGTGTGTGTGTGTGTGTGTGTGTGTGTGTGTGTGTGTGTGTGTGTGTGTGTGTGTGTGTGTGTGTGTGTGTGTGTGTGTGTGTGTGTGTGTGTGTGTGTGTGTGTGTGTGTGTGTGTGTGTGTGTGTGTGTGTTTTACGTAGAAGGGAGTGAAAAAGACGAAGCGAAGGAGAAAGAGAGGCGAATGAGGAAGGTTAAGGCTTGTTGTTGTTGTTGTTGTTGTTGTTGTTGTTGTTGTTGCTGTTGTTGTTGTTGTTGTTGTTGTTGTTGTTGTTGCTGTTGTTGTTGTTGTTGCTAAAGACACACACCGGAGAGAAGGAGGAAGGATATTATTATTATGGAACGGTACGATTTTGAAGACCAACCTTTCTTTTTTTTCCTTTTTCTTTTTCTACATAAGATTGCCACTAGCCTAGGACACGAAAAGTCATAAAATAAAAAAAATAAAAAAAAAAAAAAAAAAAAAACACATTCAAAGTTGCAGTAAATAAAGAGTACAGTTACAAGAAAAGATTATCTGAAATTCTATGCCACTTGTCTTGAATCTCTCCATCTTGAAACAACTCAAGTCAAAGGTAGGAAGACATACTGAAGCAGACAAACATTAGTATTATTATTTTTTTTTTTTTAATGGCGTGGAAAGGAGTGAAAGAAAAAAAGTCATGAGAAAGGATAATATTAAGAATAACTTATGTAACATGTAATAGAAAAATACAAGTAAATGATACACAAAAAGATTAAAAATATGATAAAAAAAAAATACGGACTGTGAGGAGTGAAGGGGAGAGACACACAAGGAACGCTAACAAATAAAAATACATGAAAAAGCAAGAAAGAATACGAAAAATGAAGGAGAAAATGCAGCAAATGAGGAGTGACAGGATTAAAGAAAACGCACAATGAAGCAAGAAGGAATACGATGTGAAAGAGAGAAAGAGGCAAATGAAAATAAAATAAAAGGCAGAATTAAAGAGCACATGAGCAAAAAAGAAAACAAAGACTGAAAGCGAATGATGAAAATGAGAAATGAGAGTATAAAAGAGAACACACGATAAAACATGTAAGGAATGAAGAAGAAGAAGAAGAAGAAGAAGAAGAAGAAGAAGAAGAAGAAGAAGAAGAAGAAGAAGAAGAAGAAGAAGAAGAAGAAGAAGAAGAAGAAGAAGAAGAAGAAGAAGAAGAAGAAGAAGAAGAAGAAGAAGAAGAAGAAGAAGAAGAAGAAGAAGAAGAAGAAGAAGAAGAAGAAGAAGATAAACGAGAAACGATATAAGGAAATCGTCTTTTATTTCGTGATTAGAAGACTTGCCACAAAAAAAAAAAAAAAAAAGCTTGATTGACGCTTAGAAAGGTCAGTAGGAAAAGGTTCGCATCCGGCTGCCCAATTTAGCTTCTGAGGCGACACGACACTCCCCTCTTGAAACAGTCCACGTCATAGGAAGGTGAAAACAGAAAATCAGCTTAAGAGTTTGTTTACCAGAGAAAGAGATGAGAGCAGTACTGGTTAACTCTCGAATCAGTAAGGTGGAAATACTACGAAATCAGACAATTCCAGAATTTACTAGTGAAACAGACGAGAGTGCAAGTTGTAGCTCTCATATCATTTACCAGTGAGAGATTAGAACAGAAGTACTAGTTAACTCATGGATCAGTAAAGTGGAAATACAACGAAATCACACAATTCCAGAATCTACTAGTGAAAGAGAAGAGAGTATATGTTGTAGCTAACTCTTACATCTGAGAAGTGAACATCATACAGAGTTTTATTTTATCAGTGAACAGTGAGAGAAGTAATGATTAACTGTGAGGCATACAAGAAAATTAGTCCCAGTTTACCAGTGAGCAATGAGAGTAGACGTACTGGTTAACTCACTCATTAGTAAGGCGGACATACAAAATTAGGCAGTTTCTGTTTACCAATGAGCAATGAGAGCATCAGTAAGGTACACAGCAAACAAAATAAGGCAGTCTCAGTTTACCAGTGAAAGATATAAAAGTAGAACTAGTTAGACCAAGCAATAGTAAGACGGACATCATAAAACACGGAGAAGGAATACGAAAAAGTGTTAAAAAAAAAAAGTAAAAATTAGCGGAAAAAAGAACACGGTAGCCTGGGAAGAAAATAGACACACATGACGAGTAAATTACTAAAAACGGGGAAAAAGATGCGAGGAAAAAAAAAAAAACACGCACATCTTTCGAACGGCAGAACAAAAGACAGGGAAGTGAAAAGAGAAAATGAATACGTAGACTTAAAGGAACGTCCTGGAGAGAGAAATGAAGAGAAACTCCAGCACCGCGAAATGTACCAGAGAGAGAGAGAGAGAGAGAGAGAGAGAGAGAGAGAGAGAGAGAGAGAGAGAGAGAGAGAGAGAGAGAGAGAGAGAGAGAGAGAGAGAGAGAGAGAGAGAGAGAGAGAGAGAGAGAGAGAGAGAGAGAGAGAGAGAGAGAGAGAGAGAGAGAGAGAGAGAGACTTAAGAGAGATACAATGTAATGAGGAAAATGAAGAGAAGTGAGAAGGGTAACGAGAAAATAAAAGCAAGATAAATAACGAAAGAAGAGACGAAATGAGAAGAAATGAGGGAAGAGAGAAGGAAAATGTCAAGAAAATGAGGGATGGGAGAGGAGAAATTAGAAGACCAGTCCCGGGAAGAGATATACTGAAAAGAGAAAATAAGTAAAGAAAAGGAGAGAGAGAAGGGAGATGACAAGAGGAAGGCCACCCTGACGTCTCGGAGGAAAAACGAAGACAACAAATAGGAAAAAAATCGAAAAATCTTTAAAATAAATACAAAAAACAGATATGAAATGGACAGCTGTTTTAAAGGAGACAAACTGACGCTGAGGAAACACACGGAAACGAGAATCATCTGCGAATTTCCGAAAAAAGGGGAAAAAAATTAGAAAATGTAGGGGATCGTTTAGGACGGAAAGAAAAATACCCTTTAAAAGACGAAAGAGGAACGGACAGACACCAATTTCCCTCACCAATCCCCGTCAGCCTCTTTATTGTTGTTCTCTCTCTCTCTCTCTCTCTCTCTCTCTCTCTCTCTCTCTCTCTCTCTCTCTCTCTCTCTCTCTCTCTCTCTCTCTCAGTATAATCCTCTTGCCTCCGTAACGAACCAATCCATCACTCAGCTCATCTATCCACGGCAACTGTGCTGTCCATCCACCTATCCATTCACTCATCCACCTAACCATCCATTCACTCATCCACCCAACCATCCATTCATTCATCCAACCAACCATCCATTCATCCACCTAACCATTCATTTGCCCATCCACTTAACCATCCATTCATCCACCTAACCATCCATTTGCCCATCCACCCAACCATCCATTCATCCACCTAACCATCCATTTGCCCATCCACCTAACCATCCATTTGCCCATCCACTTAACCATCCATTCACTCATCCACCCAACCATCCATCCATTTGTCCATCCACCTGACCATCCATTTGCCCATCCACTTAACCATCCACTCGCCCATCCATACAGGAACAATTGTAAATAAAAATGGTTGTGGACAGCATGAACGTGACCCAGAATCCACCATACTACGAACACACACACACACAAACACACACACACACACACACACCTACACACACACACACACACACACACACACACACATTGTCCACCTTCCCACAAACTCCCATTCCATTTTAGCCTCTATAGGACCACCATTAAACTACCGTAGACCCCCTTTCCCATCACCCCCTCCCCCATCACCATCTTCCTTTTCTTTCTTCACACTCCTTCAATGCCCCATCCTCCCTTCCCCGTATCCCGCATCCTCTCCCTCACGCCCTCCATCACCATTACCAGGCGTCCTTCAACCCCCTACGACGCCCCGAGACCCAAAGGACACCAGCACTCCCCAGGATTACCGCGTCAAAAGGCTACTGGAGGAGGCGAAGACGGGGAGGAATGGGATGACTAAATGTAAGAGATGATTACGACGTCTACGATGAGAGATTACAGAGGAGGGAGGGAGGGAGAGAGAGAAGGAAGGAAGGAAGGAAGGAAGGAAGGAAGGAAGGAAGGAAGGAAGAGAAGAGAAGAGAAGAGAAGAGAAGAGAAGGAAGAGAAGAGAAGAGAAGAGAAGGGAAGGGAAGGGAAGGGAAGGGAAGAGAAGAGAAGAGAAGAGAAGAGAAGAGAAGAGAAGAGAAGAGAAGAGAAGAGAAGAAAAGAGAAGAGAAGAGAAGAGAAGAGAAGAGAAAGAGAACAGAAGAGAACAGAAGAGAACAGAACAGAACAGAACAGAACAGAAGAGAAGGAAGGGAAGGGAAGGGAAGGGAAGGGAAGGGAAGGGAAGGGAAGGGAAGGGAAGGGAAGGGAAGGGAAGTGAAGGGAAGGGAATAGAAGAGAAGAGAAGAGAAGAGAAGAGAAGAGAAGAGAAGAGAAGAGAAGGGAAGGGAAGGGAAGGGAAGGGAAGGGAAGGGAAGAGAATAGAAGAGAAGAGAAGAGAAGAGAAGAGAAGGGAAGGGAAGGGAAGGGAAGGGAAGGGAAGGGAAGGGATGGGATGGGATGGGAGGGAATGAGAGGGAACAGAAGAAAAGAATAAAAGAAAGGGAAAATAAAGTAAAGAAAAAAACTAAGAACGATGGATGAGTAGGAGACAACAACAACAACAACAACAACAACAACAACAACAACAACAACAACAACAACAACGAGGAGGAGGAGGAGGAGGAGGAGGAGGAGGAGGAGGAGGAGGAGGAGGAGGAGGAGGAGGAGGAGACTGCGAGAAATGAAGATGATATAAGAAGAAAATTCGAAAAAAACAAACAAGAGGAAAATAATGAAGACGAACAACACGCCAACAATCCAAACACACACACACACACACACACACACACACACACACACACACACACACACACACACACACACACAGAGGGACAAGTGCAGACCTAAACCACACAAAACAACGGGATAAAACAAACAGCGTCGGATACTCCCCCAGCAGGCACGTCCCAAACAACGCCGAGTCAACACGAGGGCGAATCTCCGAGGATTATAAGGTTCAGCTGACGACCATGACTCAGGCCCAGCGCGGATAATGGGGAGGGAAGCTTATGGATGGGAAACAAAGGGGGAGATAGGCAGAAAGGGAAAGAACCAGCAGAGAAGAATTAGGAGAGAACTGACGAAGAGAGGAATGAAAAAAAAAATTGTTTGTGCTTATGGAAAAGAAATAAAAGGAGAGATAGGCGGAAAAGGAAGAAAACTGGAGGAGAGAAGAATTAAGAGAGAAGTGAAGTTGAAGTGATAAAAAGGAAAGTTACGAATTGAAAAAAAAATTGTTTGTGCTTATGGAAGGGAAATAAAGGGAAAGAGAGACAGAAAGAGAAATACAACCAGCAGGGGAAAACCAAGAGAAATGAACGGCAGGAAGTTTGATGAATGAAAAGAGGGAAAGAAGGAGATGAATGGAAGAAGGGAAAGAGAGGGAAACGATGCTTATCAGAGAAACTAAGGAAAAGAGGAAAAAGCAAAATAACTCCAGCGAAAAATTACAAGAAATGAACGGAAGCTGCACGAAAGAAAAAGAAGGATGGAAAAAAAGAAGCGTATTAAGGGAAAACAAAGGGAAATTTAAGAAAAAAAAAAAAAAAGGAAATAATACCAGCGGGGACGACCTAAGAGAAATTAAAAAAAGGAAGCTGGACGAATAAAAAAGAAAAGGACGGAGAGGAAAGGAAACAAATGGAAAAAAAAAGGAGAAAGCGAAAGAATAATGAAGTTTACTGAAAGGAAACAAAGTGAAAGATAAGCAAAACATTATGACTTAGTAGAACGGAACGGAAGCAACGTGAACGAATAAAAAAGAAATGGAGGGAGAGGAAAAGAAGACAAATGGAAAACAAAGGAAGGTGAAGAGAAGGAAACAAGTTTATTCAAGGGAAACAGAGAAGGTAAGCAAACAGGAAAGAACTTAAGAAACAGAAAGGAAGGAAAGAGGTCAGACGAATGAAAAAGGAAGCAAAAGAGGAAAAAAATACGTTTGTGGAAGGAAAGCAGGAGAGGAGAAGAGAAAACGAAAAAAAAAAAACTGAAGAATTTAGAAACATGAAGAGAGTGGAAATAAGGAGCTTGGCGAATTGAAAAGGAAAGGGGAGTGAGGAAATTGCTTTAATGGAACCCAATAGAGAGAAACAAGGAAAAATATAAGCTAGAAATTAGAAGAAAAAACGGAGAACAAAATATACAAATCAGGAAAAGAAGGAGAAAAGGAAAAAAGAACGGGAAATACTAAACAGGCCCAAAATTTACAATTAAGAGTTTTGGGAAAGAAAGAAGAGGAAACTGGGAAAATGAGAAAGGAAGAAAAACTAACACGGAAAGCAAAGAAAAGCAAAGGAAAAGAAAAAAAAGGAAAAGAAACAAATGGTGTAATGAAAAAGAAACTGGTGCTGAGAGATCTTAGAGAAAATAAAAGGAAGTAAAATAGTTGAATGTAAATATGGAAAAGTGAAAAAAGGGAGAAAGAAAGAAAGAAAAAGAAAGAAAGAAAGAAAGAAAGAAAGAAAGAAAGAAAGAAAGAGAAAAAAAGAAAGAAAGGAAACATAACTGGAAAAAAGAAGGAAAGAGAAAGGAAAAGGAAAAAGTGAGGAAAATAAGTAAATCACAATGAAAAAAAAGGGTAGGAAAGACTAAGGAAAACAAAAAAAAACTGGAGTAAGGAAAAAAAGGAAAATAAGTCAGTGAAGAAAGGAGCAGGAAATAGTAAGAAAAAATAAATAAATAACAGTGGAAAGACCAAGAAAAGTAAGGAAAAAACAAATTTAAGTCACAGAGAGGAAACTGAGACGAAAGAAGAACAGAGTAAATAAACAAATAGGGCAAAATGAAAAACAAAACTAAAAAAAAAAAACTGGAAAATATAAAGACAAACTGGGAACGGAAACAATTGGGGAAACAAAGGAAAGAAACAAAGAAACTAGACACAAAGAATAAAAAAAAGTTGTAATAGATGAAAAAATAAATAAATAAAATAAAGGATAGAAATGGGAAGGGAGGACTTTTAAATTGACCCTAAAGCGAATAATGGAAAACAGGAAATGTGAATAAATAAATAAAGAGAAAAAGAGTAATGAACAGAAAAAATGCCACCGTTGAAAGCAAGACATGATCGATGAGTGAGTGAATAAAAAGACGAACGAAGAGGAAGATAGAACGGAAAAGAAACGAGGGCAAACATGAAATTGAGCAAAAAGGACGAGAGAAAACGTAAACGATGAGCAAAATTGATTAAGGGGGAGGAACAAAGGGGAGACTAAATGGAAAATAATGAAGGAGAACTGGAGCAGGAAGATAAAATAAGAATAAATGGACAAAGGAAAAGATCAAAACTGTGCTGATACTTGAGAGAGAGAGAGAGAGAGAGAGAGAGAGAGAGAGAGAGAGAGAGAGAGAGAGAGAGAGAGAGAGAGAGAGAGAGAGAGAGAGAGAGAGAGAGAGAGAGAGAGAGAGAGAGAGACGTAAAATAGTAAACTGAATTACCAAAGTTATAGTATGTACAAGACAAAAAATATATATAACAGCACAACACACCACCACCACCACCACCACAACAACAACAAAAAGAACAACAAGAACAAGACATTAAAAAAAGATAACAAAAGGAAGAAAAAACAAGAACAAGATCAAGAATAAGACATGAAAACAAGGTAAAGATACAATTAACGAGCATGAAAACAGTGCACGACCCAAACAAAGAAGCAACACTGTATTCCCCCAAACAGCCACATCACAGACACGTCAGCGAAACACTGAACAAGTTTTGATTTCCTTTTACCGTTGAAGGAACGTGAGAGAGAGAGAGAGAGAGAGAGAGAGAGAGAGAGAGAGAGAGAGAGAGAGAGAGAGAGAGAGAGAGAGAGAGAGAGAGAGAGAGAGAGAGAGAGAAACATGGTAAAACTTGAAAAAATGGGGGAAAAACCGCGTGGGCAGGAAACAAAACGAAATCAAACGAAATTTCTGACACCACAAAAACCACAAACAAAAATACGAGATACAAACATTCAAAGAAAAACAACAAATAAAATAAATAAATAAATAAATAAATAAATAAATAAATAAATAAATAAATAAATAATAGGCGCATAAAACAAAACAATTAAAAACACTAAAAAAAAAAGAAAAAGAAACACTATTCACCAAACTAAATCAATAAACCCTGATCTCTAATAGTTCGTCATAAAATCTTACTAAAAAAATCTTCAGAAAACCTCAAGAAAAAGTCTGAAGGAAGGAAAAGCATCAGTCTGCCAGGTAAAGGAACACAATAACACAGTCTGCCAGGTAAAGGAACACAATAACACAGTCTGCCAGGTAAAGGAACACAATAACACAACAGTCTGCCAGGTAAGGAACACGATAAGTCTGCCAGGTAAAGGAACACAATAACACAGTCTGCCAGGTAAAGGAACACAATAACAGTCTGCCAGGTAAAGGAACACAATAACAGTCTGCCAGGTAAAGGAACACAATAACAGTCTGCCAGGTAAAGGAACACGATAAGTCTGCCAGGTAAAGGAACACAATAACACAGTCTGCCAGGTAAAGGAACAAAATAAGTCTGCCAGGTAAAGGAACACAATAAACACATACAAAATAGTCCTTTATAAAACATTACTAAGACAAAAAAAAACTCGAGAAAACCTCAAGAAAAAACGTGAAAGAGAGGAAAGAAAGTCTACCAAGTAAAAAAATAAAATAAATAAATACAAACATATAAAATAGTTCACTACAAAATCTTACTCATATAAGAACAAATTAATAAGAATACAAAACAAAAATTCGATAACTTCAAGAAAAAGACGGAAGGAAGAAGGGGAAGGCAACAATCTAACAAATAAAGAGACACAATAAACAACATATAAAGCAGCTCATCACAAAATTTTACTCAAATAAGAAAAAAAAAAGAAAAAAACTCAAGAGAACCACAAGATAAGCCTCGAGGATAAAGGAAAACACAATCTACCACACAAACATACAAAACCAAGCCAAACATTATGAACGAACATTACAAAATCCTGCCAAAGAAATAAAGAAAAAAATCAAGGCAAAAACAAGGTAAGCCAAGAGGAAAAGAGGAAAAAAAAAACACAAACTAACAAAAGAAACAAAAAACAATAACAAAAACAAACAAATAACACCAAACCAAAACCTTAAAAACAAATATCAAAACAAACCAAAACATTATAAGAAACAAAAAAATTAACCCCACCAAAAAAATAAATAAATAAAAAATTCAAGCCAGAGAGACACCCAGCAGGAAGGAAGGAAAGGAAGGGAACACAGGCAGCCACCTAAACGAGTGTCCGCGAAAAAGTCTAATCACTCCTTATAATTTGGTGAAGGTAATTGTCATTCGTGGATCTCCCAAAGCGGCGATGGGACGCGAGGAACGACCTGCCAATCAGTCTGAATGAGGTGCTTTGGCAGACACCCAGGAGGAGGAGGAGGAGGAGGAGGAGGAGGAGGAGGAGGAGGAGGAGGAGGAGGAGGAGGAGAAGTGGTGATTGCAGAAGTAACTATTGTGAAAAAGGAGAAGACGGAAGATGTGATAAAAGAGAGGAGAGGAGAGGAGGGGAGAGGAGAGGAAGAGTGAAGTGGTGATTGATTGTAGACGTAACTATTGTGAAAAAGAAGAGGGAAGATGTGATAAGGAGGAGGAGGAGGAGGAGGAGGACGAGGAGGAGGAGGAGGAGGAGGAGGAGGAGGAGGAGGAGGAGGAGGAGGGGTGGCAGACTAAGTATTGTGAAGGAGGGAGGAGAGGGAAACATGTGGTGTGAGGAAAGGATGGGATGAGAAGCGTTAAGTGGTAATGAAGAATGACTTGGGGAGGAGGAGGAGGAGGAGGAGGAGGAGGAGGAGGAGGAGGAGGAGGAGGAGGAGGAGGAGGAGGAGGAGGAGGAGGATCAGTGGTAGTTTCTTCTGAGAAAGGCGTCGACCTGTTTGCCAGAGAGAGAGAGAGAGAGAGAGAGAGAGAGAGAGAGAGAGAGAGAGAGAGAGAGAGAGAGAGAGAGAGAGAGAGAGAGAGAGAGAGAGAGAGAGAGAGAGAGAGAGAGAGAGAGAGAGAGAGACCCTGCATCACAAGTAACAAATCAACAAAACGAAATCCTTATGGTAAAATCTTACGACCAATTTCCTTCCACAAAAAAAAGATGAGCAAATCACCACGGAATATTTTAAAAAGTGACGCAGGAAACCATGGCCAAGTAGAGGAAGCGCCGCCCAGTAAATCACCACAAACTATTGCCCATAAAAAAACAGCCACACGGAAATCATAAACTCTGACCTAGAAACAGAGGGAAAAAATAATCAAACTTCTCAAAAATCAGATTCAGCTTAACACCATATGAAGAATGTAGGGGGAAGTAGTGATGGTGGTGGTGGTGGTAGTAGTAGTAGTAGTAGTAGTAGTAGTAGTAGTAGTAGTAGTAGTAGTAGTAGTAGTTGTTGTTGTTGTTGTTGTTGTTGTTGTTGTTGTTGTTGTTGTTGTTGTTGTTGTTGTTGTTAAACGAGAAAATACGTAACCGAAACACAAAAGTAACTTGACTTAGTTTTCCAATTCTACAGATCAATACCAGCTGTGCCATCTAAGTAAAAATAGCAGCAGCAGTAGTAGTAGTAGTAGTAGTAGTAGTAGTAGTAGTAGTAGTAGTAGTAGTAGTAGTAGTAGAAATTGTAATAGTAGTAGTAGTAATAAATTGTCACATAGTAGTAGTAGTAGTAGTAGTAGTAGTAGTAGTAGTAGTAGTAGTAGTAGTAGTAGTAGTAGTAGTAGTAGTAGTAGTAGTAGTAGTAGTAAATTGTCACACGCGCGCACGCGCGCGCGCGCGCACACACACACACACACACACACACACACACACACACACACACACACACACACACACACACACACACCATCTCTCGTAAAATTAATAATAATTTGCATTTCTGGACAAGCACATTTTATTTCCTTTTTCATTTCTGTATTTTTTTCTTTTTTTTTTTTTCCCTGGGTCTGCGCGGCCTGACCCAAAACACGGACATTCGTCACAGCCGAAGCACATTTGCATTCAAGAGGCAAGGAATTTACTGCGCTCCACCGCCGTAATAATAAAAGAAAGAAAAAACTAGAAAGAAAAATTCACATATAAGAATATAATAATAATATACTCCTTCACGGCTAAAATAAGCCACCGCAAAAATACAAACTTTATTCAGATCTAATGAGAACAAAGCTTCACGCTGCACTAACTTTAGCGATTCATTCCCGCGCTGAAATTTCCCTCCATTAAAAGTGGCGGTGTATGGCGTATAGACAGACACACACGGTCACTGATTCTGGTGCACATGTCTGTCTGGCGGTGTACATAACTGGCTGGGACATGAAAAAAGTGTACTTATATAACCAAGCTGGTATACACACAATGATAGCAGAAACACGCACATACATATACGTACACATACGGAGTGCAATAAAACGATCAGGTACACAGAATGACGTTACGTACATACATTCACTGTGTACGTAAATATATGAATATTCAGTAGGTGTGAAAATCCTGAAGCTGACGAGGCATTTGGCGGCATTGTGTGTGTGTGTGTGTGTGTGTGTGTGTGTGTGTGTGTGTGGCGATGGACGAAGGTCACACGAGGCGAAAAATATAACCATGACTAATAAAGAATATGAATTCAATAGAATGAGTTATGGAGTCCCACTAGTGACGTATAAAAGTGACTGGTTGAGTGACTGACTGATTGACTAATTGACAGATGGAGGCCACACGGGACAAAAAAAAAAAAAAAAGGAAACCGTATGAGAAATAAAGACTAGGAGTTTAATAGAATGAGTTATGGAGCATACCAATAACGTACTATGTGACTGACTGATTGACTGACCGACTGATTGAAGGCCATACGAGCTCGAAAAAAAGGAGCAAAACCATTGAAGAATATGAGTTTAATAGGCCAATAGCGTAGTAAGTGATTGACCGATTAACAGCTTGACTGACTGACTGATGGATGGATAGAACATTAACGAGGCAACAAGTCACATCATCACACGGAGCCTGAGTACCAAAACACGGCCACATGGCGCTGAGAAGACGAGTAGAACTTTAAACACACGTGGAAATAAACAGGTAGCAGGAAGGTGGTGGCAAGAATACTGCTATAGGCTATGACAGAAATGTCAGCGTTTTCATTTGTAGGCTAGGCTACGTTAATTAAGTTAGGCTAGGCTAGGCTACGTTAGGTTAAGTTCGGTTCTAATTAATTTGCTTTATTAATTTCACAGCTAATACTTTCATTGTGTAAATTACAATTCGAAAAAAGAAAAGAAAAAGATAATTTGCCCAAAGCCTAAAAATCAGTACGATATAGTTATTTTTATGATCCCTCAAGTTACGTTCCTACTTTATGTTCTTGTATCCGCTTTGCTCTTTCAGCACGACTGTTTTCAAAGGCCACAGAGATGATTAGGCGGATTCTCAAGTGTTTCTCCTGTTAATAATGTAGAAATCATGGTTAATCTATCTCTAGAGCCGTAAAAAGCCACTTGAGAGCTTATATAACCTTTTAAAAGTAGTACGGCGAAGAAGTGTTTCAATATAACCCTTGGGTGGTGGCGGAGAACGAGGGCGGTGACAAGGAGACACGTGGGCGATCTCAAGAGTCAAGCTACAAGGTTCATGATATTCCCTTGCCTCTCGTATTAAACTGAGCTGCCCTCCTTCCGTGTCCTCCCTTCTGTTCGCAACCTTAAGCCATGCAGTCAGAACATAATGAAGGATAATAATGGTTTAGCTTACGCGTGTAGCCTACGTTAACCTTCCTCCACGTGGCGTTACGTTAAGGCCCGCCACATCCTAACTTCACTCACATTAAACTCAAGATATCTACGTAATGCCAGTGTTTGAAAAGATTCTAACTCACGCACCTTATTTACCTTTTCTTCGTATCTTATTTGTCCGGGAGAAGTGGGAAGTAAAGGTGAGGATGACAGTGAAAGAGCGAGATTTTGTCAGGAGCCTTCAGCATACTACGTCGTGCAGTGGGATGACAGCTGGTGAGGAATAGTGACAGGAGATGGAGTAGGGATGATGGGTGACTCAAACGTAATAAATGACAGCTTCGATGCGCAAGGCGGGAAAAATGAATTAAAAATATGTAAATACGTTTTCTCTCCACTACTCTAATCTATGGCTCGTTGTTTTATTTAGGTTGTATGTAGTAATTACTATTGTGCTCTTATAAGCATCTCAGGCGCAGATATTTGTGTTGGTACTGTGACAAATTTTCCAGACGCTTTAGTATGACTGGAAACACGCACATAATGAAATAAATATGTATGTGTATGTAAGTGTGGGTCATTGAAAATTTATTAAGCACGAAATAAAGGACATACGACTGAAAAAAAAGGGCTGAAAAAAGTAAATCCTTGGCAATGTTTCCCGTGCCATCACTCTAGACGGGAGAAAAAAGGGAACGGTCGCATCAAAGAAAACGAGCTTCCTTCCTCCCGGCCAGAGCGCGGGAAACACGACACGAGCCAGAGAAAAACAAACAGATGAGGGTAATTCTAGACGTACTGCACGAAGACAGGATAGAAAAATACTTTACCTTCTCATTTTCGCGTCTACGTCAGGAGAGACACGGCATGAAGCAGAGAGCGATAAAGATTGAGGCATATTAACATGTTCTACTCTACTGGCCAAATACGAATAACAGAAGGGAAAAACATGGAGTGCCGCTGATCACTGTGAAGAGAGAGAGGTGGGAATGCTGCTGCGGTCCTTCCTCGTGTTTTCCAGTAAGGCAGTAAGCTGAGGAAGATAATGATGAGGAAAAAAATATTCCAGTCATTTGTCTCAGGAGAGTGCGATTTACCGTATGATACTTTCCTTTTGGCATCAGGGAAAACAAAAGTATGAGGCAAATGAGCATGAGGGTGTTGTTGCTGCCTCTACTCCACCGCTGCCAAAATAATAAACGAGGAAAAAGAAAAAATGAGGAAGCACAACAACAACAACATCAACAACATAACACAACAACAACAACAACAACAACAGCAACAACAACAACAACAACAACAATAACAGCAAACATGGATGATATGTGTAAGAGAAATGAAGACGTAACGATGGTGATGCCGTGGTGCTTGTCTTTCCTTTTCCAGTAGAGAAGAAAAGCTTTAGTTCCGCAAAAGATGATGGTGAGAGGAATGCAAGTTGTTCATCTGACCGAAGTGAAGATACGGTGATTGCGTCACTTTTGGTCACACTTTCCCTTCAGAATACCGAGATATGTTGGTTCAGCGAGAGAGAGAGAGAGAGAGAGAGAGAGAGAGAGAGAGAGAGAGAGAGAGAGAGAGAGAGAGAGAGAGAGAGAGAGAGAGAGAGAGAGAAGTAACTGATTTAACTAATCTAACCTAAACTAACTTAACCTAACCTAACCTAATTTATCTTAACATTAAACTAGGCTTATTAAGGACATGCGGTTAATCAGACGCCTGTTGTTACTTTAAAAAATAGTGACGGTACATTTTGGTTCTTCGAAAGATAACAATGAGTGAATTTAAACTAGAGGGATTAAAGGCAATGAGACCCTTGTTACTCTAAAAAAAAAAAAAAAAAAAAAAAAAACAGTGCCAATACGTGCGTTTTTGGTTCTGCGAAAGGTGACACTGAGTGAAAAATGACACATCGATGATTTGTCAGGAGGAAATGAAGACAGATAAAATCCATGTCTTTACTTTCCCTCGAGGACAACAACGCGATATTTTGGTTCGAAGGAAAATGACGAGGGAATAAATAAATCCCGCTGATCTGAGAAAAGAAGGACTGTAAGTAGTAAAGGGGGATATGACAGGAGTGAGGTAAGCAAAATTCTCAGGATCAGTAATCGGGGTAAATTTTGAAACAGTGAGTTCAAGATTGAAAAGTTATAAAAAAAAAGTAAGGAAATGGCTCTCAGATAAATTGGTAGATGAATGAAATGGACTTCGTAATGAGGTTGCTAGTTACACACTCTTATGAATGGGATGCCAGGTGGAAATAGATAGGTATGTTTCATAAAGGGACTGCCACGTGTATGTCTGACGGCTTCTTGCAACTTCCCATATTTTCTCTTAATCTTTAGACGTGGTGACAACGATATGATGCTGGGGTTCTTAATCTTACTTCTTATTTATTTATTTTACTTATTTATTTATTCATTTATTCTATTTATCAGTTTACTTTTATTTTTTTAATCTATTAAGAATAACGAAAGAAATTTCTGATTACACGAAAGACTGAGTAGGAAAGAAACGTTTTACATTAAGTTGTCTGTGGCAGCTCTGGAAATGTTGATCTGAAAGGATTATTGAAAACTGAGGACATTTTACTTTCTCTTATTTTCCTGTAAGACTGAATACTGTGTGGAAAAAGCCTCGTTATTTTGATCTGAGAATGAAAACCCTGCCTACCTTTCTTCCTCTTTCTTATTTCTTCATATATATCCTTCCCTTCTTTCATTCCTTAACGTTTTTTTTTCTCCTTTTCCATTTATTTAATTTTCCTTCCTCATCCTTGTCTTCATTTTGAAGCTGCAATTCTCGAGGGTCAATAAGAGAAATATGGCGATACTTTACTCTCTGAATGGTCTTGCTACTTAAGAATGTATCTGATGAAAATTATAGTAAAGAGAATGAGAATAAAGACAATTGATAATGCAAAGAGTAACAAACCCTACTTTTCTGGGAGAATTATTAAGATGAATATATCAATGCTTTGCTGCCTGAATGGTCTTGTTACTTAAAAATGTATCTGGCGTACACTAAAAGGTATGAAAATGAAGGTACTCGATAATCTAAACAATAACAAACCTTACAGTGATTCTTAATTTTTTTTTCTTTTTTTCTTTTTTTCTGAGAGGGATAACGGAAGAAGGGAGATGTTAAGATGCCACCTCTTCGCCACACTGTAATGGAGATATACCTTGGGGGATGCCAGGGATAAGGTTCTGAGTGGAGGGGGAAATAAAAGGCTCCAAAAATGTAACTACGCACTTTGTCGAGACAGGAATAAAAATATACAGGGCTGGTGTCTTCTGGTTCACAAATTGCATATAAAAAAGTTAGTACATCCCAAACTTGTCTTGAAGAGGAAGAAAATTACACTTCAAGTCTGACGATTACTGTTGAAATTTGTCTCTTTGCCACTCCTCCTTTATCCTCTCTTTCTTCCTCTTCCTTCTTTCTTCCTATGTAATCTTCCTTTCTCTTTCTTTACCTTACCTAATAAATTCTTTCTTCCTTTCTTTCTTTACCTGTCTTCTTCTTCATCCTTCATTGTATATATTCTTCCCGTCTCTCTTTCTTTACACCTCTTTTCTCTTCCTTCTCTTAATTTATTCTTCCATTCTCTATTTCCTTACTTTTCTTCTTTTTTTCTCCTTCCTCCTATTTATTCTTCCCTTCTTTCTTTCTTTACCTTTCTTCTTTTCCTTCTTCCTCCTATCTATTCTTCTCTTCTATCTTTCTTTCTTTCTTTGTTAGCTTTCATTTCTCCTTACCTATTCTCCCCTTCTTTGTTTTTCTTTACTTTCCTTCATCTCCCTCCTTTCTTCTAGTTATTTTTCACCTCCTTTCTTTATTTCTCCTTTTATACATACCGATTTATCTTATTTTCACCTCTTTCTCTATTTCTCCTTATCTATTCCCTCCTTCTTTCATCCTTTTCTTTTTTTCTTTAACTTTTTTTTTTCCATTAACCCAATTTTCCCTCACCATTCGTTTACATCTCTCTCTCTCTCTCTCTCTCTCTCTCTCTCTCTCTCTCTCTCTCTCTCTCTCTCTCTCTCTCTCTCTCTCTCTCTCTCTCTCTCTCTCTCTCCCTATTTATTCCTTCTCCCTTTCGTTTTTCACCACCACCACCACCACCACCACGTAGGAGTCAAATCCCAGACAACAACAGGAGGGAGAAATTTCCCTTTTTATCGTTTCCTTAATGGTGTTTTCCTGAACTGAGCTGCCACGCATCTTAACAAACGAGGATATCAAGCAAAAATAACACGAGACTTTACGTACCTTTATGGAAACCCCCCTACCATATATATAAACCACGCAAACAGTACGTTGTCAAGGGGGGAAAAAAAGGGATAATCTATGACCCCTACCACGACCCTTACTGCGACCCTT
>NC_087185.1:14291663-14296663 GCF_035594125.1 Scylla paramamosain
GATGATGATCATCATCATCATCATCATCATCATCATCATGATGTTGATGATGATGATGATGATGATGATGATGATGATGATGATGATGATGACGACGATGAAGACAAAGACGAAGCCGAAGAAGAAGAACAAGAACAAGAATAAGAACAAGAAGAAGAAGAAGAAGAAAAAAGAAGATAATGGTTTTGAAATATAATAGTTCTGAAATTGCGAGAGAGAGAGAGAGAGAGAGAGAGAGAGAGAGAGAGAGAGAGAGAGAGAGAGAGAGAGAGAGAGAGAGAGAGAGAGGTTATGAGGAATGAATAGAACTGGGAAAGTTACAACCACAAAGATCAAGGGGAGGAGAATGAGAAAGAAAAGACAGAGAGGAAGTAAAGAAAAACGAAGACGAAAAATAGTAAATTGCGAAGTGAACCGACGAAAAGAAAGATTACCTAAGGACACAAGTAAAAGGAATCTCGAGAAACTCTTCAGAAAAGTCGAACAATTGAGAAAAAGAGAGAGAAGACGAGAGGGTGAAAGATGAAAATAAATCAAAGAGCTTTTTATTCTTTTTTTCTCTCAGACGAAATGAAAATGTAACTAAAATACAATATTCCAGTTGATTTCCGTTGCCTAAAGTACAGATTCACTCTTTAAATTCATCTAAAGAGCAAATTTCCAGTTCATCTTATCATCCTTTCTTTCTTTCTTTTTTTCCTCTCAAAGACGAACGAAAATGCAACTAAAATACAAAATTCCACTTGATGTCTGTCGCTTAAGTTACAATTCACTCTTTAAATTCATCATCTAAATAGCAAATGCCCAGTTCATCTTATCATCTATTTTTTTTTTTATTTTTTTTCTCATAAAGACGAACGAAAATGAAGCTAAAATACAAAATTCCAGTTGATTTTCGTTGCCTAAAGTACAGTTAACTCTTTAAATTCATCATCTAAAGAGCAAATTCCCAGTTTACCTTATCATCTACAGTATCATTCTCAGTTTACATCTTGTCCCTACAGTACAGGTTTACTCTTTACCAAACAAGTTCCTCCCTCCTTCCCTCTCATCCTCCTTTTTTTTTTTTTTTTCATCCCTCTCTCCTCTTCCTTTCAGCCTCACTCCTCCCTACCTCCTTTCCTAGCCAAACATCTCCCTTCCTCTTTTCTTACCTTCCGTTAACCGACCCCCCTCCCCCCACATTCTCCTTCTACATACCTCTCATCTAAACAGAAAATTTCGTTTATCTTATTATCTAAAGTATCGTTTTCAGTTTATATCTGTTACCCAAAGTACAATTTCTAGTTAACATCTATTCCATGCATTAGAGATAACAAATTTATATTTATTTTATGCTTTATAGATAGCAAGTTTATATCTATTATCTAAAGTATTATTAACCCCTTCATTGCGACAAGCAACAATTCACATCACAGGAAACAATGTACGATTTCTTTACAAAAAACCTGCAAGAAAGGAAAATGGATTACACGAATAGATTTTCCAATATATAGCCAGTAAAATGTTTAGAGGCAGCTGTGGAAAAAAATAAATATATATCCTGTGTAGTTTGTCATAAAGGAACCACGTGACAAATAACAGTGAAGGAGTTAAGCTGAAATCCAATACTTAAACACACATTCCTGATTTAAATTTATCGTCTATTTTATCAATTTTCAGTTTATATTCTACTTATAGATTATAAATAACAGGTTCATAGGTATTTCCTAAAGTGTTCCTCCAATTTTAAAGTTATTATCTGCATCACATATTCCTGATTTATATTTCTTAAACAAAAATTTAAGATTTCTAACGTATATTTGTCGCCGAAATGAAAGATTGCAAGTTAATGTCTATTATCTCAAGTACGGATTCCTAGTTTATATTTATTACACAAATTACGCAAATATTCCTTGTTTTATATATGTTCTCTATAGAAGGAATTCCCAGGGCATATCTAACACACACACACACACACACACACACACACACACACACACACACACACACACACACACACACACACACACACACACACACACACACACACACACACACACACACACACACACACAAAGAAAATAAATAAATAAATAAATAAATAAATAAATAAATATAAATAAATATATAAATATATAAACAAAATAAAATAAAATAAAAAATAAATAAATAAATAGATAAATAAGTGAAATAAAATAAATAAAAAAAGAAATAATTAAACTAAATAAAATTAAATATAAATAAACAAAATTGAATAAAAAATAGTATCATAATTACAAACATAGTGACAATGGTAATAAAAATGATCATGTAATTTCATCTAACTCTCTACTCTATACTACTCTATACTAACTCTATACTTTTGTTAGGTGCCCCCTGAAGTACTGAATCCCACGCTATTTCTACCACCTACAGAACACATTCCCAGTTACCCCTTTCACTGCTATCTGACGCAACTTTCTTTAATCTTGAGCCCCTTTGAGACATTTCTTCGCGTTCTACAGCCACCTCGAAACATTGTACTGCCTGGAAACTACAAAAATCTATACTTCCTAACCCCTTCCTTTTGGTAAATGCTTACAAAAATTTCATACCTTGGTCTGTGTACTGTGACTTGTTGTATATCGCAATGAAAGGGTTGATATTTATTCCCTTTATAAATTGTTAATCCACTTAAATACAGGAGCACTGAGGACTGATCAAATTCAAACTCCCTAAAAATGTGTTCAGTTCCTACAAAAAGGCAATATTACATACAACATAAGCAATAAAAACAAGAGGGAACTGACATTTCAAATACTGACAAAAAAAAAAGCGAATCGGTGATGTTACGTAACTTTATTGATTCAGCTTAAATGTGTGTGTGTGTGTGTGTGTGTGTGTGTGTGTGTGTGTGTGTGTGTGTGTGTGTGTGTGTGTGTGTGTGTGTGTGTGTGTGGTTGTTAGCTAGTTGTGTGAACGAGTGAATGAGCGAGACTTGTGTGAGGCATGAATACGTGTATGAGTGAACGAGCTAGGCTTCAGTCATAAGTGTTAAGTTGAAGTGCGCGGCCTGGCGCCGAGAGATCACCTACCTCCAGCCTTCTGTTCACACCTTCTGTGAATAAACACCTGCACTGTTACCTGCGTTTCCTGTGCCCCTGCTGGTCAAGAGTCGAACATGGCGCAGTGAGTAGGATAAGGACAAGGCTGCAGTGGGTACGGCGCAGAATGGAGAAGCAGTTGGAGGCGCTGGCTGCCCTGCTAGCGCGACAGTCGGAGCAGAGTCAGGCTCTGCTAGCGCGACAGTCGGAGCAGAGTCAGGCTCGCGAGGAGCGTTTAACCCAGCTGCTGGAGAGAGTGGGGACACAAGCTCCCAGTCGCACCACGGCGAGCAATGAAGGCGAAACCACAGCCTGCAGCACGTCTACCCAGGGCGCGAGGTTCCCGACGTCCGCCACCATCATTCCTCACTTAACGGCGTCAGCATCTTTACGTGAGTTCGACACGTGGCGCCATAAGTTTGAAGGATACGTAACCCTCGCCAGGATAGACTGTCTCTCCCTGGCTGAGCAGAGGGCGGCACTCGCTGCTGTCCTAGACGACGAGTGGACCCGTACACTTCGCTACGGGATAAGCTTACCGAGAGACGCGGAGTTAAGAACCATCCTCGATGCAATGTGTGAGTACCTGCGAAGCCAGCGCAACATCATCATGGATAGAAGAGACTTCTACTCCCGCGTGCAAGAAACGCAAGAAGGTTTTGACGACTTTTTATGTGCTGTAAAGGAAATCGCCAATTTCTGTGACTTTTGCGACCAGTGCATAAACCATCAGCTGCGTGACAGAATTGTCGTTGGGACACGAGACGAAGTGGCTCTGAAACGCATGCTGGAAAACAAGAAACTCACCCTTGAAAACGCCATAGATATTTGCAGAGCATCAGAGAGCGCTAACCAGTGTAGTGCAGTACTAAGGGGCGGCTCTCACTCTTCGAGCCATGGTGTGAACGCTGTCTCGAACTACAGGAAGGGCAGTTTCGGGGCTCAAGCCCCACGGGCTGTTATCGTTGTGGCAAAGATTGTCGCAGTGACAAAAGGGGATGCCAGGCAATAGATAAAGTGTGTCGTAACTGCGGGAAAAGAGGGCATTTTGCGAGTGTATGTCAGCAGACAGTGAGGAAACGACGAGGAGCTTCGAGGAGTTCCTCAACTGTCTCTCCTCATCGCGGTGCAGGCCCGAGGCGGGGAGCCAGTGCCAGTGTATACCAGCTCTTATCAGGCGTATACACAAAGACGGTGACGGCACGACCTGCGCCCCAGGTGCTCATTACCGCCACACATCCCGCTGGAAGAGACAAGATTACGTGGACTCCTGACTCTGGGGCCGAAACGACCGTTATTGGCCTCGACACGGCAACACTCCTTGGAATCCCGCCCTCCAGCTTGGCGCCCGCTGATGGTGATGGACTTTATGCTGCCGGTAATCACCCCCTCACCTGTGTAGGAACTTTCTCGTCGCACTTGCAACTGGGCGACAGGGAAGCTGAGACTGTTGTGAGCGTGGTGAAGGAGGTGAAGGGGGCGCTGCTTAGCTGGTACGATTCCATCGCTCTCGGAATCCTCCCCGAAGATTTTCCGGCTCAAATCCGACCGCTACGCAGGGAAGAACAGCACACCGGCAACAGCTCCATCAAGTACCCGACCGCCTCGCAGCCACCTCTATCTACGCCCACAGAAGTGATCAGCTGGCCTCATTCCTACGACCCAACGCCACAGCAGCGTGCGGGGCACGCTGCTGCTGTGATCAAGGCCTTTCCCAGCGTCTTCGAAGCAAAGGAAGGTTTACGCGGCAATGGCTGGTGGATCCGACGCCCTCTCACGTGCTCCAGTACAGGACCCAGTGGAGGAAGAGGATGCTGCTACTTCTGGTGACCTCGACCCTCTCCACTCAGCGGTCATCTCAGCGTTATCTGCCACCAATGAGGACGGCGTCCGCTTAGCACCACTCCAGGATCAGACTGTGGAAATGGTACGTGC
>NC_087185.1:14301663-14304163 GCF_035594125.1 Scylla paramamosain
AAAAACAGTATCCGAAAAACACCACCACCACCACCACCACCACGACCACCACCACCACCACCACGACCACCACCACCACCACCACCACCACCACCACCAACAACAACAACAACAACAACAACAACAACAACAACAACAACATCAGCCACACAGGGAGAGGCCAAGGGTCGTTCTGATAAGAGAAACAAATGAGTGGATCAGCCCTAATGAATCGTCTTCCAGAGGCTGATTCATTATAATATGAAAAGATGACGGATGGGTTCAGAGAGAGAGAGAGAGAGAGAGAGAGAGAGAGAGAGAGAGAGA
The DNA here is from genome assembly GCF_035594125.1 of Scylla paramamosain. Lineage (NCBI taxonomy): Eukaryota > Metazoa > Arthropoda > Malacostraca > Decapoda > Portunidae > Scylla > Scylla paramamosain. Next base: position 14,301,970 of record NC_087185.1, read on the forward strand.
GAGAGAGAGAGAGAGAGAGAGAGAGAGAGAGAGAGAGAATTCTGCAACAAAAGAATTTCCCTCCCTCGTTTTTATCATAATTTTTCACTTTAAGTACTTCATATCTCCTTTAACACTCCTCTTTTCCTTTTTTTCCTGCTTTTTATCCTTTCTTTTTTCCGATTTTTATTTAGTCTCTCTCTCTCTCTCTCTCTCTCTCTCTCTCTCTCTCTCTCTCTCTCTCTCTCTCTCTCTCTCTCTGGTAATTAGTTCATATCTACAGCTGGTGTTTACAAATCCAATCCTCCTCCTCCTCCTCTTCCTCCTCCTCCTCCTCCTCCTCCTCCTCCTCCTCCTCCTCCTCCTCCAACACACGAGACAGTCCCCGAGTTGACAGCCACCATAACTTCTCACCTCCTAATGGGCCGAGGATCACTAAGGGTCCTGAGAGGTAAGTGATCGTCATAGGGGCTCATAGGGGCTCATTTTACCAAGGGTCACTGGTGCGGGTTAACTATGGCTGTGGTCCCGGGAAGTAAATATTTCATACTCGTATATTTGGCTAACACTATCCCGTATACAGAGACTCATTGCTTTCTCGCCTTAACTATTTTCAAAGGCCAGAGATGATTAGTCGGGTTCTCGCGAGTGTTTCCCCTGTTAATAATGTAGAAATCTTGTTAACCCTTTCACTGCGACACGAAGCAATTAGCAACACCAGAAGCAATGCGTGAAGACTTTACAAGCATCTACAAGAAAGTTAGCGATGAAAAAGAATACATTTTGCGTTTTCTTCCCAGTTCATCGATTGGATGTGGCTGTAAAATAAGTAAAGATGCCTCAGAGTGATTGGTAATTAGGGAAAGGAATACCAAGTGGCAGTCAAAGGGTTAATCAGCCACTAAAATCCATAGAAACACCTTTAATAACTCGTCTTGTCTTTTTCCAGTGACACTCTTGCATAAAAAAATCTGTAGTCTTCAAAGTCTTCGGTAACGTGGATGCTGATGACAAATCCACATAAAGCGGCTACAAAATAATCTGGGAAAGAATTCACTCCACCAAAGGCGAGTTAGCACTTCCTCTTTAACCGCGCTGGAAAAATCTGGATCGGTCTGCCCCCCAGCGCTGTCGAATCACATGCAACTGAAGCTCTCAAAAGTCTCCCCGATGACCACCACCCTGCGGCAAATCCTCGGCTGGGTCTCCTCGAAATTAAACAAACGCACCTTAAAAAAAGAGATAAAAAAAAAAGGAAAGAGTGAGAGATAAAAAATTAATTAGCAACTTTTTTTATTTATCTATTTATTGTTTTACGTATTTACTTGTTTCTCTATTCATTTATCTACTTATTTCTACTTCTCTCATTCTCGAAATTAGACAAACGCATCTAAGAGAGAGAGAAAGAGAGAGAGAGAGAGAGAGAGAGAGAGAGAGAGAGAGAGAGAGAGAGAGAGAGAGAGAGAGAGAGAGAGAGAGAGAGAGAGAGAGAGAGAGAGAGAGAGAGAGAAGTGAACTCACAACTCTTCTTTATTTATCTATTTATTTATTCATTTACCTATTTACTTCCCTATTCACTTATCCACATCCCTCTATGTCTCCCTTTCTCTTCCCCACATCTTTTCCTCCTCCTTCCTTTTCTTGTTTCTTTACTATTTACTTCTCTATTCATTTATACACTTCCCTCCATATCCATTTATCTCTTCTTATCTTTTCCTCCTCCTCTCTTATTGTCAACATTCTCGCCTCATCTCCCCTCAATAACGAGAGGACGGCACGTGGCGGGAGAGAGCGGCGCAGTGTCAGAGAGGTCCCTTGTATAAGACAGTAAGGATTCGAACACTACTCACCTAATCTTCCTGACGCAGTTACCTGTTAATTTAGTCTCCTCCTCCTCCTCCTCCTCCTCTTGTTGTTGTCGTTGTTGTTGTTGTTGTTGTTGTTGTTGTTGTTCCTCAAGTAACTATCTGCCCCTACTGAAAATTCCACTTACTTCCATCCTCACCGTTTTCTTCCCTCTACCCTCACTTCCTACTCCTATTCATCTCTTTATCCCTCACTTCCTCGTCCTTTTCCTCCCTCCACTCTTCAACTATTTTTTCTTCCACCCACCTCTCGCTTCCTTCTTTCCTCCCACTACCCTCACTTCCTCCTCCTTCTTCCTCCCCCATCTCTCACTTCCTCCTACTTTTCCTCCCTCCACCTTTCAACTCCT
>NC_087185.1:14319163-14326663 GCF_035594125.1 Scylla paramamosain
CGAAAAGAAGGAGAAGGAAAATAGACGATAAATCTCAGGAATAATATACACGTGGAAAATAATCTGCCATTTCTTCACACGCACTGCATTAAGAGATAAAAGTATGGAGGGAGGGGAGGGAAGAGAGGGGAGGGAAGAGAGGGGGAGAGAGGAGAATGAGGGACGGCTTAGGGGCGGATTACAGAGAGGGGAGGCAAGGTGAGGTCACGTAAGGGGAGAGGAAGAACAGTACAGGGAGGGTGAGGGGAGGAAAGGAGAGAGAGAGAGAGGGCAGGTAACGGGAGAACCAGGATAGGTAAAAGAAAGGGATGAAGGGAGAAGAGATAGATAGATAGATAGATAGATAGATAGATAGATAGATAGATAGATAGACAGAGAGAGAGAGAGAGAGAGAGAGAGAGAGAGAGAGAGAGAGAGAGAGAGAGAGAGAGAGAGAGAGAGAGAGAGAGAGAGAGAGAGAAATAAATGATGGAAAGATAAGATCGCATGAAAATAGGTAAGCACCGTGATACACAAGGGGAGGAGGAGGGACAGGGAAACGTAAAGGTAAATAAAGGGAAGGAAAAAAAGGAAGGAAGATAGAGAGAGAGGTGGAAGGCTAAGGGAAGGCCAGGTGAGAGGGAGGGACAGGTAAGACTGGAGGCAAGTAAGGGAAGAATGAGGGTTAAGGGGAATGTCAGGAGAGGTAAGCGGAAGATGAGAGAAAAGATAAGGGAGAATAAATGGAAGAGGTTAGGGTAGGGAGGATGAATGAGGTGAGGTAAGGAAAGGTAAATGAAAAATCAAAGCAAATAAAGACAGGGAGGGTAAAGATAAGGTAAAATAAGGAAGGTAAATGAAAGATGAAAGCATGTAAGGATAAATGGATGACATACAGATAAAAGGGATGGTTAGAAATTGAGGGCGTGGCTACAGGCGACACCACCACCACCACCACCACCACCACCACCACCACCAAAGGCTTTCCATTCCCGTGATGACAAAGGGTATTGAAATGCAACACGCCTCGCCTCAGCCTACCTTTCCATCCTGCAGTGGCGTGTTGCAGTGTCCGGGGCGCGGCGTGTTGCGTGACGCGGGAGGCAAGCAAACAGACACGCCCGTGGAACACAACACCGGCACCAGACAACACCAGACAACACCATTATACGAGGCAGGGTAAGCAGGGAGGATGCAGGAAGGACACGCCCTGAATACTAAGGGACATAATCACGCAATGCAACAAACGTTCTCGCTCTTCTGCTCGCGAAAGAAATTGCTAAGCTTAAAATTAAATAGATGAATGAATAAACTTATGTTCTTTTATGTTCTTCATTTTGTTTGTCTTCGTCGTCCTCCTCCTCCTTAAGTTTCTTTTTTCATCTGCCTCCTTGCTCTTCTTGTTTCTCCTTCTTCTCTTTCTCCTCCTCCTCCTCCTCCTCCTCCGACTTCTACTACTATTACTACTACTCCTCCTCCTGCTCCTCCTCGTCCTCCTCCTCCTCCTACTACTACTACTACTACTACTACTATTACTACTGTACTACAACTAAAACTACCGCTATTGCTACTACTGCTACTACAGTAATACTATTAAAACTACTACCACCACCACCATCACCACCACCACCACCACCACCACCACCACTATTACTACTACTACTACTACTGTCACTGTCACTGCAAGAGGAACAGAACGAAAGAGCGGAACAGCTGCAGTCTTGTTCACTCTTATGATAAACTTCAGAATCAAAGCTAAAATACGAGACGCGGGAGAGTACAAGCAGAACTACTACGGTACTTTAGAAGATTACACAAATTTATGGATGAGAGTGATAGATGGAAATAAGCATCTTTTATACAGAGGGTGCCACGTGTGTTCCTGATGGCTTCTTGCAGCTTCCTTATGTTATGCTCTTCTAGACAGGGTGGAGTCAAAAGCTTTTCGTCTCATCAACTCCTCTCCTCTAAATGACTGTCTTCAGCCTCTCTCTCACCGCCGCCATGTTGCATCTCTAGCTGTCTTCTACCGCTATTTTCATGCTAACTGCTCTTCTGATCTTGCTAACTGCATGCCTCCCCTCCTCCCACGGCCTCGCTGCACAAGTCTTTCTTCTTTCTCTCACCCCTATTCTGTCCACCTCTCTAACGCAAGAGTTAACCAGTATTCTCAATCATTCATCCCTTTCTCTGGTAAAGTCTGGAACTCCCTGCCTGCTTCTATATTTCCACCTTCCTATGACTTGAATTCCTTCAAGAGAGAGGTTTCAAGACACTTATTCATCAATTTTTGACTACTGCTTTGACCCTTTTATGGGACTGGCATCTCAGTGGGCATTTTTTTCATTGGATTTTTGTTGCCCTTGGCCAGTGTCCCTCCTACATTAAAAAAAAATTTTCTTATGACTACACACACAAGAACACTCATCCTTATTTATGAATGAGAATAATTGGTAAAAATATTTGTTTTATACAGGGAGTGCCACGTGTATCCCTGAAGGTTTATTGCAGCTTCCCTCAAGTTCCTATGCTGTCATGACTACACACACACGAACACTCACCATCCTTCTTGTAGTAGAGCGCCTCCACCAGCACCTCCTGCGCGGTGGCCAGGGCGTTCTGCACCTGCTGGATGGCCTGCGAGGATGTCAAAGGGCCGTACAGGAAGTCACACGTGCACGTCCTCTGCATGACGTCGGCCCGAGAGAAGCCTGACATTCTGCAGAACCCCTCGTTGACGAAGATAATGGGACAGTCATGCTGCGCGTTGGCAACCACGAAAGCGCGATCTGACGAGGGAGAAATTGAGTCGTTGAAAGAAAATTAAGGTAAATTGAGTTGATTGATGTGAATGATTAAAGGATTAAGAAAGATAACTGTGAGTGAAGTTGTTTGAAAAGAAGAGTATTAGCGAGAATGAAGGCCTGACGCAGGGAGGAGGTTCTACGTTAAATGTTGAAGGATTAGTGAAGGATGGAGTCTTGTAGAAATTCAGGAACAGAGGACTCGGAAATGAGGTTACAGTAATAATTGAGTCACCCATTTCTAGGAAGACAAAAAGGACACAGGAAGTTGAACAGCTACAAAATGTCAACGGAACGGAAGGCCTCGAGACAGGAACACACACACACACACACACACACACACACACACACACACACACACACACACACACACACACACACACACACACACACACACACACACACACACACACACACACACACACACACACACACTCAAACGCACAAAAAAAAATCCACCGCGAGAACGAGAAAATAGATAAGTAAATAACAAAAGGTAAAATATTCAGTAGTGCTAAAAAAAAAATACTTTAAGGAATAGCGTTTAATAAGAGGATAAAATTTTATATCAAACCCACTTAACTTAATGTTCCTTCCTTATTGGAGGAGGAGGAGGAGGAGGAAGGCAGGAGAACGCGGAAGAGAAACGAGAATGAAAATGAGGATTACAGGAGAAGGAGAAAGGTACGGAACAGAGGCAGAGAAGGAAGAGGAGGAGAAGAAGGAGGAGGAGAAGGAAAAGGGAGAGGAGAGGAAGAGGAAGAGAGGATGGGAAGACCTTTACATTCCGGCTGGTTCGTGGCGGTCCCAAATGAACTACCAAATACCACCACTGCTGCCTCACACTGAGGAAACCAGGCTGCCTTCCTCACTGATCCCAAGGTCTTCCACGCCCTTGGAACCTCGTAGCACTCCACTTTCAGGGTCTTCCACTAGGGGCTTCACCTCTAAGCCATCCTACCTAGCCCTAAAGCTCCCCCTTCACGTCTCCCCTTCACTTTCCCCTTCACCATTCATCCTTTTCTTAAGCCACATTGCTCCACAAACGCTCCACATCTCGTCCTACCCTATTCCTCCCTCTCCACTCCTTCCCTTTCAGCCCACGAGGACCTGCCCTTCAAAGGTTACACGATTCCCCGAACTAATTCAGAATTTCTTCAGTGTTGAGCGTAGTGGTCAGGTGATTAGGGTGAATGAGATCGAGTTTTGGCGCTTGTGCATGACGGAATGAGTGGGTGAATGGGTGAGTGGATGGGTGAGTGAGTGGGTGAGGGAGTGAGTGATGGATGAATGGGTAGGTGAGTGAGTGATTGAGTGAGTGAGTGAGTGAGTGAGTGAGAGGGTGACTGACCTGGTGAGTGAGTGAATGACTGATTGACTGACTGACTGACTAACTGCCTAACTTCGTGACTGACTGACTGACCGACTGAATGAGTGCGTGACAAACCGAGTGAGTGAGTGAGTGACTGACTGACTGACTGACTGACTGACGGACTGACTGAGTGCGTGACAAACCGAGTGAGTGAGTGACTGACTGACTGACTGACTGATCTGGTAAGTGAGGGAGAGGCTGACTGACAACCTGACTTCGTGACTGACTGGCTGAATGACTGACTGAGTGCGTGACAAACTGAGTGACTGACTGACTGACTTGATTGTAGCTGGTTAAGTTTGTGAATGTATGTGGATGAGTGAATGAATGAGTGAGGAAGTTTGTGAATGTGTGAGTGAAGAACTTTGAGTGAGTGACTGGCTCTTGTATATAGGTAAGCTGTACAGGGAAGTAGATAAATGAGTAAATGGATGAATGAGGAGGGAGAAGGGTAGAAGTGTGAGCGAGTGAACAAGTGATAATAGTAAAAGGAACAAACATAAATAAAGGAATAGGAATTAATATGTAAAGGAATGAAAAGATCAGAATAAATGAATAAATAGAATGAATGAATGGACGTGAATCAGACCAGGAAGTGAAAACTGTATAACACCGTGAAGGAATGTAGAAACGAAAGTGAATAAAATGAAAAGAAAATAAAGAAAGGAGAGAGATTACGAATGATCACTAAAATTAATAAACAAACAAAAAAATAAAGAAAGAAAATAAAGAAAGAAAAGAGATTACGAATGATCACTAAAATAAATAAATAAACAAACAAAAAAGAAAGAAAGGAGATACATATGCTGGATAGGCGAAAACAAAATGAATGCGGAATGACAAAAAAAAAGAAAAAGATGAATGAAGAAGAAAACAAAGAAGAAATAACGACTTCAAGAAAAACAGAAGTACTAGAATCAATGAATGAAGGAAAAAAATGCGACAGTGGATCAATGTAACGGGAAGAGAGAGAGAGAGAGAGAGAGAGAGAGAGAGAGAGAGAGAGAGAGAGAGAGAGAGAGAGAGAGAGAGAGAGAGAGAGAGACTAATGAAATATACAACCATCGATGACCTTTCCCAAAATACTTACCTACGCTACTATAGGTATTGATTTTGTATACATCCTCTCTCTCTCTCTCTCTCTCTCTCTCTCTCTCTCTCTCTCTCTCTCTCTCTCTCTCTCTCTCTCTCTCTCTCTCTCTCTCTGTCCACTTTCATTATTTCCTCATCCATTTTGTTCTTTCATTTTTACGTTCCTTCCTTCTTCCATTCTTTTTTTCCCCTTCATTAATTTCTATGTCCATTTACTCTCTCTCTCTCTCTCTCTCTCTCTCTCTCTCTCTCTCTCTCTCTCTCTCTCTCTCTCTCTCTCTCTCTCTCTCTCTCTTACTACATTCCTCCTACTCCTAATATCCAATGAAGTGTGTCTGTCTGTCTGTGTGTGTGTGTGTGTGTGTGTGTGTGTGTGTGTGTGTGTGTGTGTGTGTGTGTGTGTGTGTGTGTGTGTGTGTGTGTGTGTGTGTGTGTGTGTGTGTGTGTGTGTGTGTGTGTGTGTGACCAAGATGGCGGGGGACTCAGCTGGTAGTCTCATAACAGCGTCCATTAATCCCAAGCTTACCAACGTGGCCATCTGTACGTGCCGTGATAATGTCAATCCAGACAGCATCTCCAACCTGATCTCCCCTAATTGCAGGTGACGTCCCCCTCCCTCCCACTGGCTTAGGGGGACTTTGGCCAGGTCTTGCAGGGAAACTTTTTTGATTGAGGGTTACTGAAATCTTAAGTTTCCTGAGTTTTTCTATCAGTGTTCTAAGTTTGGGGACTTTTCTGTTGTCGTTTTACGCTTTTCTTTTCTTCCTTTCTTCATTTCCTCTTTTTTTATTTTTTGTGTTTTTTTCTTTTTTTGTCTATTGTTCTTAATCTTATTTCTACCTTCTCCGTTTTCTTGTTGTCCTGTTTGTTTCCTTCTTTCTTCTCTTTTACTTATTTTTATTCCTTCTCCCTTCTTTTTTTTCCTTTTTTCTTTCCGTTTTCTCTTTCCTTCTTTCTTCTCTTTTCCGTTTTCTTTTTCTCCTCTCTTTAGCCCTTTTGCTTTCTTCTCTCTTCTCTCTTCCTTTTCTCTTCTTTTCTTTCTTTTCCTTTCAATCTCCGAAAAGAGAAAAGCTAACTTGTTTATCATCTTTTCCTTCCTTTTCATTTTTCCTTCTTTCTTTTTTTAGTTCTCCTTTCCCTTGATTAACATTTTTATCTATCTCCTTTTCCTTTCCTTTCTTTTTCCCTTCCCTTTCACCTTCATTCCTTCTCTGTTCTCTCAACCTCATTTTCCTTCCTCTCTATTTTTTCTCTTTCTTCTTTTTCCTTCATATTGGTTCTCATCCTCTATTCCTCTCCTCCTCTCTTATTTTTTTATCTTTTATCCATTCTCTCATATTCTCTCGCATTTTCCTTCCTTCTCTGTTCTCTCTTTCTCCTCTTGCCTTTCTTATGTTTTGTTTCCCTTACCCTCATCCTTCTCTGCTCTCTCGTTCTCCTTTTCCACGCTTTTGCTTATCTCTTTTCATATTCCCCTTCCTTTCTTACTCTTCTACCACTCCTCTATGTTATTTTATTTTCCGTGTCCATTTCACCACTAAATCGGAGAAAGAGAAGAAAAAAAAACACATAAGGTATTTATAAAGGTAATACGTTGATTTTCGTTCGCTCCTCGATACCACATAAAACAACAGGAGTACAAATGAGGCTCTGAAAGACTCACCATAAGCCTCTTTTAAATAAACAATGCTTCAGCTGCGCCCGTGAATGAGAGGAACAGCACGTGCATGAAAATTATAAAAGAAAATTGACTCCTGATCCCTTGTGTGTGTGTGTGTGTGTGTGTGTGTGTGTGTGTGTGTGTGTGTGTGTGTGTGTGTGTGTGTGTGTGTGTGTGTGTGTGTGTGTGTGTGTGTGTGTGTGTGTGTGTGTGTGTGTGTGTGTATAAGGAAATTTATGGGCAGGCTCATGGAGAGAGAGAGAGAGAGAGAGAGAGAGAGAGAGAGAGAGAGAGAGAGAGAGAGAGAGAGAGAGAGAGAGAGAGAGAGAGAGAGAGAGAGAGAGAGAGAGAGAGAGAAACAAACCATCACAAGTAAAAAAACAAAGGGAATTAGGAAAAAAACATGAAGAAAACGAGAAAAAAGGAAGAAAGAATGAAAGAAAAGAAAGAAAAAGAAAAGAAAGCCAAGGAAACTTAAAAATGGAAACTGAAATGAGAGAGAGAGAGAGAGAGAGAGAGAGAGAGAGAGAGAGAGAGAGAGAGAGAGAGAGAGAGAGAGAGAGAGAGAGAGAGAGAGAGAGAAAACAAACCAT
>NC_087185.1:14331663-14346663 GCF_035594125.1 Scylla paramamosain
TATATATATATATATATATATATATATATATATATATATATATATATATATATATATATATATATATATATATATATATATATATATATATATATATATATATATATATATATATATATATATATATATATATATATATATATATATAGAAATGAAGGACAGGAGGCACAGATATCCCAGAATTCCTTGTACGATCCCAATACTGCGCTTTGTGAAGGGCTAAAATAAATACCTTTATAAAACTTTGAGAGCCTCGATGCACCGTGACTTTATAAATCAAATTCAAATTGCAAATATATATATATATATATATATATATATATATATATATATATATATATATATATATATATATATATATATATATATATATATATATATATATATATATATATATATATATATATACACACTTTTCGGTATAATTTATTTTTATGATTTAATGTTTTCAGTCGTCAAAAAACGCAATTATTCATCTTTACTACGTTTCGATATTCCTCAGTCTAATGTATGAACGTATGAGTGTAAAAACATAAGAGGAGCTGCAAGAAGCCATCAAGCCTACATACATACACGTGGCACCTGTCATCCCCATCCATAAATTTATCTAATCTTCTTTTAAAGCTCCATAATGACTCAGCACTGACAGCCTTATTACTGAGTCTATTCCATTCACCTACCACTCTGAGAACCAATTTCTTTCTCTTTTTTTTTTTTTTTTAAATCTAACTTTTTTTTCAAAATTGAATCCATATATAGTTATAATGTAATTCAAGGTGATAAAAAGCAAATCATAAATCCTTACTATGTTTTCACAGTATTCAATATATGGTAATGTACATTTACGGTCTAATCCCCTTAAAAGGGTTCCCACACTCTTCAAGATCATCTATATTTATATCTTCATCCTCCTGAAGGGGGAAAACAAGCTTATTATTCACCCATACAAGACTAAAACGCCACCCACCTCCCCTTCCCCACCTCCTCCCTCCCCCCTTCCCTCCATTGTTACCAGCCCTGCTCCGCCTCAGCCTGATGCGGACGAGTACTGCGATAAGAGTGAGCAGAGTGACACAGGTGATGACGCAAGTGTGACGCCACAACGCTGCGTTCCTTACTGAAAAGGACAATATTTTGCTGCGTCTTTTATTCAGTGAGGTATTTTTACTTGCCCAAAGGCAGAACGAAAAGAGTAGATAGAAAAATAAAAGGAAATTAAAAAGTTGGAATTCCAAACACCTATTTTCCGGCTCCAGTATGTAAAGGAGAAATATATTGAAGCAGTTTCAGTATTTGAGTTATGAGTTAATTTTACTTTTCAATTATCTTTAGCTTTTGCGTGCATTTTTCCATTAACCCTTTCACTGCTAGAGGCCCTGCATGATAAGTTAGATAGCATGCAAAGTAGAGTTAAAATTGTTTGCTTGGACACACGGGCACATAAAAAGGGAAGAGGGAGTCAATTTTGGCTCCTCAAGGTAACAAAAATATTTACAGTTTGGAGAAATAAGTGTCTCATTATGGGGAAAATTGATGGTCAGTGAAAGGATTAATTGCGTACAGTGTGTGGAGTGTCTTATTTCTTCTGCTATTTTTGCCAGTCAATGAACACATAATTTCTAGATAGACTGTCTTTCTTACTTACTTTTCTTCCAAGGTTTTGAGTTTTCATGTTTTATTTTCGAGTTAGGATTCTCTCTCTCTCTCTCTCTCTCTCTCTCTCTCTCTCTCTCTCTCTCTCTCTCTCTCTCTCTCTCTTAAGATATTATTCCGTGTGTTGTTCTGGGTTCCTGTTTGCCGCGTGTGTTCGTCTGCACAACACAACACAACAACATATTTTCACTTCCACGCTTGCCAATAAAACTGCTGCTGACTGAGAGCTGAGGCGGCGGGGACTCATTAACCCTCTTGGATATACACAAGGCCACCGCACACACACACACACACACACACACACACACACACACACACACACACACACACACACACACAAACACTGCCAAAGCAATCCCATTATACTTATACTCCTAACACACACACACACACACACACACACACACACACACACACACACACACACACACACACACACACACACACACACACACACACACACACACACACACACACACACACACACTTCTTTACTCATTCGTACGTTCATTTATTTATATTTCTCCATTTTGTATTCATTTTCTTACATATGTATAAAAACTGACTTTCAGATACACACACACACACACACACACACACACCTACTCACTCAGGTCTCTCTCTCTCTCTCTCTCTCTCTCTCTCTCTCTCTCTCTCTCTCTCTCTCTCTCTCTCTCTCTCTCTCTCTCTCTCTCTCTCTCTCTCTCTCTCTCTCTCTCTCTCTCTCTCTCTCCAAACATGCTGTATATTCAATGTGCAATTAAAAGTTTAATTAAGCAAAACTCAGCCGGGGCAAGTCAGTGTAGAGCAACGACTTACATTCCTGCGCCACTGCTACAAACGTGCCCCATTTTCCCCGTGGACACAATGGACCAGCTGAGACTCGCTCCTCCTCAGCAAGTTCGTAGAAAATTGTGTTAATGCTCACACTTCGCCGCTCCAGGGACTCTGCACTCAGCCGCTGCACTCCACAAACTCCACAAACACCATCATTACGGGGCTCACAACCTCACAACTCACTGAACACTGCGATAGTAAGAGCACTGCAAGGTGAATAAGTGAGGTATGTGGCATGCGAGTGTTTAGTGAGGCGACGCTTAAGTGTTGGTGAAATGTGGGAGAATTTAATGATAATACACAAACCTAACCTAACTTAACCAAATAGTGATAGGATTGGATGATAAATAAGTGAAGTAGCTGGCGGGCAAGTGTTAAGTGAGGCGACGCTTAATTGTTGGTGAAATGTGGGAGAATTTAATGATAATACTCAAACCTAACCTAACTTAACCAAATAATGATAGGATTGGATGATAAATAAGTGAAGTAGCTGGCGGGCAAGTGTTAAGTGAGGCGACGCTTAATTGTTGGTGAAATGTGGGAGAATTTAATGATAATACTCAAACCTAACCTAACTTAACCAAATAGTGATAGGATTGGATGATATATAAGTGAAATAGCTGGCGTGCAAGTGTTAAGAGAGGCGACGCTTAATTGTTGGTGAAATGTGGGAGAATTTAATGATAATACACAAACCTAACCTAACTTAACCAAATAGTGATAGGATTGGATGATATATAAGTGAAATAGCTGGCGTGCAAGTGTTAAGTGAGGCGACGCTGAAGTGTTACTGTAGTGTTGGTTAACTTAATGACAATACGCAACAGAGTGACCTGACCTGACCGATGCCAAAGTGTTACTGAGCTGTGGGCAATTTAAGCCTCTCACAGCTACTTGGCACATCTTTCCTAGCGCCATTTACCAGTCAGACATTTCTTTGCGTAGTACAGTCAACTCTTAACATCATCCTGGCTAGACTCTGGAAAATCTGTTCTTTTTAATTCACTTTCCTTTCTCGTGGGTGTTTTAAAGTTCTTGTACAGTGCTTTTATTGCCGTGAATTGTTGCATATCGCAGTGAAAGGGTTAATGACAGTACACAAGGGACTCACCTGATCTACACTGTGGGTAATTTTATAACAAAACAGAAACATCATCGTGACCTAATCGACATTGTTCTTCTCATTTAAGAAAACATGTTAAGAGTATTTTTTTTTTTTTTACGCCAAGGGAAACAAAAAAAAAAAAAAAAAAAATGAGAGAAAAAATTCACTGAGGTGCAAGTCCGACAATAAATGTCACGAGAATCATCGAAAATTGATGGATAAGTGTCTTTAATCTTCAAGTTACGGAATACATATATAAATAGAGAAAAGCCTGCAATTTACTTACAATACAGAAACAACATTGTGTCCTGATCTACACTATCATTATCATAAATAAGAAAACATGTCAAGTGCTAAACCCAAGTAAGACATCTAATTACAATAATTTTCGGCCACCCATCTTAAACAAAAGGAAAGCATATCTTGGCAAATACTGTGAAAGCTTATGTGTACATGTTTCCATTGCGTCCCTGCTTCCCTTAAGTAATAACAATGCCTTTGGGAGAGTACAATAAATAACGTACATCAAAGAAAACGTAGGACAACCAATATTCCCACAATCAAAGACGCGTTACGAAGTAGTACATATGTAGATAAAAACAATCTTTCAAACGTCACACACACATACAAAAAAAAAAGTGTAGAAGTGTAAATCTTTTTTTCTTTTTGACTCCATTCTGGAAGGAGGCCCAAATGTGATGAAGGTATGAATGAACAAAATTTTGGTACTTAACGGATAAGGACAATGTATGCTCTAAAAATAAATAATAATGCAATCACATCAGTTTTTTGCTCTGTGGAATGTTTCTCCGCAGAAATTAATAGATAAATAAATAAAAATAAATAAATGAATAAGATAAATCAATAAATAAAAAGATGAAAAATAACAAACAAATATTACGGCTGGTACAACAACAACAACAACAACAACAACTACTACTACTACTACTACTACTACTACTACTACTACTACTACTACTACTACTACTACTACTGCTACTACTACTACTGCTACTACTACTTCTATTACTACTACTAATACTACTACCACTAATAATAATAATAATAATAAAAATAATAATAATAATAATAATAATAATAATAATAATAATAATAATAATAATAATAATAATAATAGTAATAATAATAATAATAATAATAATAATAATAATAATAATAATAATAATAATAATAATAATTACATTACCAAACACCACCACCACCACCAACAACAACAACACAAGAAAGAAAACACACACACACACACACACAAACTGCCATCAGGAAACAAAAGACAACACAAAACAAGACGCAACACTGCACACCTGGAAACACTTTACAACTCAGAGCAACACTAACGATTACTGCACAGCGCCGCGCCACTCGAAGCAACACAATGTACAGCACTGTCTGGCGCAACATAGCACTGTAATCTTGCACGGCATCCGGGGTATTGCTGTGTTGCTGTGTTCCTTCCTTCAGGCACATCGCTCACATCACCTGCACACCTGCTCTTCATATCGAACCTTAAACACACCTGTCTATACTGGAACGTAATCTGCTTTTGCTTTTCCACACCTGATTATACATTTTTTTTTTATATATATCGTAGCACACCTGATCCACACATCTATCTATACAAACCTTCTGTCTCTGTCTGTATCAATAGCACACCTGGTTCACATACCTGGTTTCTATCTGTATTAATAATTTAGCATACCTGATTCACATATTTATATCTACATACTGCTCTCTCTCTCTCTCTCTCTCTCTCTCTCTCTCTCTCTCTCTCTCTCTCTCTCTCTCTCTCTCTCTCTCTCTCTCTCTCTCTCTCTCTCTCTCTCTCTCTCTCTCTCTCTCTCTCTCTCTCTAACTTATCACATCTGATCTACATGCTTAATCTATCTAACTATCTATCTATCTATCTATCTATCTATCTATCTACACACCTGTTCTCTTTACCTGTATTAAAACACCTGATCCACACATCTGTCTATACACACCTGCTCTCTCTCAAACTATTCCAATACCTTGGTTTCAGATGAACTTCGCAAACTGCATACATGTAACCACTACATACACACACACACACACACACACACACACACACACACGGTACCTGAACACTTACTCAGCCATTATCATCGAATATACTTCATACATTATCAATTTCACGTTCATTTTCACACCAGCATCAGCAACAAAAAGTGGCAATATTTTGTGCATGGAAGTGAGGGTGCAGTATTTCAGCATTTCCATTAATGAGGAATCTGCGATACTTTATCTTTTTATGGCGTTATTTTTAAGTCCCTTTCTTTCCAGCTCGATTCGTAAAAGCGAGGGGGGAAACAAAATCACGGTACCTAAAATATGTAAGAACCACTTTGATAAATTAAAGACGAAATTCTCGAAACTAGAGCAAAGAAACAGGATACATTATAAATTCCACGCGTAATCTAAATTCCATTAAGGTTTTTTTTCTTATTATTTTCCTCCCTCGCTCCTTTTCTTCCATTATTTTCTCGTGTTTTCAGCCTTGGATGTTCATTTCCTTCAGGTGACGCAGGTATTAAAGTAAACAGGGATTGCATTTTTCTCTGAGTTTGCAGAGTAAATACCGTGTAATTAGGCGACACTTACCTATTAGGAACAAAGGCTCTCTCTCTCTCTCTCTCTCTCTCTCTCTCTCTCTCTCTCTCTCTCTCTCTCTCTCTCTCTCTCTCTCTCTCTCTCTCTCTCTACTCTTTCATGTTTCTTTATTATTTTTCTTCTTGCCTTTGACCTTTCTTCTTCCACTCCTTTCTGTTTTCTTTTCATTCCTACGTTCATTTTCTCTCTCTCTCTCTCTCTCTCTCTCTCTCTCTCTCTCTCTCTCTCTCTCTCTCTCTCTCTCTCTCTCTCTCTCTCTCTCTCTCTCTCTCTCTCTCTCTCTGTGTGTGTGTGTGTGTGTGTGTGTGTGTGTGTGTGTGTGTGTGTGTGTGTGTGTCTGTCTTCGTGCTACTTGCCTCAGCACTCCTAATAAGTCCCACTGTTTGTTTTTCTCTTGTTTTCACTCGCCCTGTTCACTCTGCACCAAAAGTTTCACAGTAAAAGTTTTATTTTCTCATATTTCTCTCTAATTGGTCCAGTGACGTGCACGAGAACACAAGTCTACGTTATAGAAACATTTCATTTCATGATTTCTGTTAAGAATAATAATAAAAAAAAAATAGAATTAAAAACTTTGAAATGTGAACTCCCAATTTTTTTTTTTTTTCCGATATTTTCATGGATTTAACTTGTGACTTGAAATTGTGCACTGGTAATTCCTTTCAGTTTCCAGGGTAATAAAAAAACTTCGTATCGACGCTTTCCTCGATTTTTTTCCTCTTTTTCCCCTTGTATCTTTTCCATTACGTTAAAATCTTCCTCGCAGTTTGTTTTCATGATTATTTCCTCCATACTTTCAATCTCCCACATTTTTTCCAAAGCCACTTCGCATAATCTCCCCATCAAAGTCAGGGCATTTTATCACCCCCTCCCTTCCTCCTCCCATTCCTTCCCCTCTTGCTGCTCCTTTTCCTCCTCCTCCTCTACCTCCCACAAAGGAACACTCTCATCCTTCCAAATATTCACCTCTCCTCTCCTCCTTGTTTTCCATCTTTCATTCTCCTATTTCTCCTATTTAATCTTCTTCTTCTTCTTCTTCTTCTTCTTCTTCTTCTTCTTCTTCTTCTTCTTCTTCTTCTTCTTCTTCTCCTCCTCCTCCTACTCTTTTGCAAACTAGTTCTCCAGGTCGTCCTAGTTCCACAAATGAGATAGATTTTCTCTCTCTCTCTCTCTCTCTCTCTCTCTCTCTCTCTCTCTCTCTCTCTCTCTCTCTCTCTCTCTCTCTCTCTCTCTCTCTCTCTCTCTCTCTCTCTCTCTCTCTCAGCGTCATCTATTTTAAAGTTTTCCTTGGTTTCCTTTGTTTCAGCTTTTTTCTCCTTCTTTCTTTCTTTCTTTCTTTCTTTCTTTCTTTCTTTCTTTCTTTCTTTCCATCTCGTTTTCCTCATATTTAATTTTTTTCTTAATTCCTTTTTTTTCCATTTTTTATTTGATGGTTTCCTCTCTCTCTCTCTCTCTCTCTCTCTCTCTCTCTCTCTCTCTCTCTCTCTCTCTCTCTCTCTCTCTCTCTCTCTCTCTCTCTCTCTCTCTCTCTCTCTAGGACTGGATCTTTAATCTTACGGAAATCGGAACTATCGCTGAATCATCGTCAATTGGAGGGACGAAGGGACGGAGGAAAGGAGGAAAGGAGGAAAGGAGGGAAGGAGTGAATAAAGAGGTCTGGAGAAGAGGGTAGGTGGAAATAGATGGCGGGAGGGAATCAGGCAAAATTGATATTGAAGCTGACGGGAAATGAGGGTAAGAAGGAGTTTTATGTGTGTGTGTGTGTGTGTGTGTGTGTGTGTGTGTGTGTGTGTGTGTGTGTGTGTGTGTGTGTGTGTGTGTGTGTGTGTGTGTGTGTGTGTGTGTGTGTGTGTGTGTGTGTGTGTGTGTGTGTGAGAGAGAGAGAGAGAGAGAGAGAGAGAGAGAGAGAGAGAGAGAGAGAGAGAGAGAGAGAGAGAGAGAGAGAGAGAGAGAGAGAGAGAGAGAGAGAGAGAGAGAGAGAGAGACCATCAAAATAAAAAAAGGAAGAAAGAGAATAAGGAAAAAATAAAATATGAAGAAAACGAGGAAAGAAAAAAAGAAATTATAAAAGATGTCAAGGAAAACTTAAAAGAGGAAGCTGAGGAGAGAGAGAGAGAGAGAGAGAGAGAGAGAGAGAGAGAGAGAGAGAGAGAGAGAGAGAGAGAGAGAGAGAGAGAGAGAGAGAGAGAAAGAGAGAGAGACACTACCTATGTAACCATAAATAAATAAATAAATAAACAAATAAATAAAAAAAAATACGAAAACGGAACAAGAGAAGAATTAGATGCAAATTAATCCCTTTTGTCACTTTGAACAAGATTACCAAAAAAAAAAAAAAAACACGGATTAAGAATGAATACAAAACCTCTATTAGGGAAGGGAGAGGTAAGGAAGTTTAAATTGCCTACTGCCACATGCAAATTAAGAAAGGCCTGGCAGAGTGAGGTGTGAGAGAGGGGAGCGAGATGAGGGGAGAAGACGAGGAGGGTGAAAACGAGAAGGATGGTGAAGGAGAGAAAGATGACGAGGAGACGAGATTGGATAATGAGTGAGAGGACAAGAAACAGATAAGAGGAAGAAGGGCAAGGAAGAGGATAAGATGCAATATAAGGAGAGGAGGACGCGGAAGAAGACGAGATAAATGAAAATAGAGAGAAGAAGACGAGGAAACAGACGAGAGGAAGAAAGAGAAGAGGATAACGAAATATATGAAAGGAAGGAGGACAAGGGGGAGGAAGAAACAGATAAAGAGGAAGAGGAAGATAATGAGGAGATAGAGGAGAGGGTGGAAGGCAAGGGAGAGGAGCAGGCAGATAAAGAGGAAGAGGAAGATAATGAGAAGATAAAAGTGTAGATGGAAGGGAAGGAAGTGGATAAGGAGATGAAAGATGAAGGGAAGAGAACGAGGGAGAAGAGGCGGACGATGAAATGAAGAGAATATGGGAGGATTTGGGATGGCCAGCGAATGGGAGGAAGATGTAGAAGACAAAGGAATAAACAACGAGAAAGAGATGGGAGTGAGAGAGGACGTGATAGATAAACGAAAGAGGGGAAATGGGAGAAAAAACAAAACAAAGTGATGGGCGAAGAAAGGAGGACATAGAGAAGACAACAGAGACGAAGATGAGAAAAAATAAGTAGACTAAAAGAAGGAGGATGAAAGTGAGTAGGAAAGTGAAAAGAAGAGAAGAATGAGGTGGATAAGGAGAAGAGCAAAAATTATGAATAGTAATAAGAGAAATGAAAGGGAGGACTACGAAGATGATGTTTGTGGAGATGAAGGAGAGAGAGATGATGGAGATGAAAATGAGGGGAAAAAAAAGGACGACACGAAAAATGAGGAGGATGGAAAAACAAGGAAGATGAAGAAGATGAGAATTACAGAGAGAATATGACACTAAGGAAAAAGAGGAAAAAGACGAAGGAGACAATGAGAGAAATATAAAAGAGAAGCACAAGGACAAAAGGACAAAGGAATGAAAATAAGGAAGACAACGAAAAGAACGAAACAAAAAGGATAAGGAGATGAAGAATAAGAAAATGAGGAGAAGGAGAAAACACGGGAAAAGAACGTGGGAGAAAAAAGATAACAGGAGAAGGAGGAGGAGGAGGAGGAGGAAGAGGAGGAGGAGAAAGAAGATGAAGAAGAAGAAGAAGAAGAAGAAGAAGAAGAAGAAATGATGATGATGATGATGATGATGATGATGATGATGATGAACGAATGAACGAATAAATGAAAGAAGGAAGGAAGGAAGGAAGGAAGGAAGAAAGGAAGGAAGGAAGGAAGGAAGGAAGGAAGGAAGAAGAAGAAGAAAAAAAGTAAAAAAAAAAAAAGAAAAGTAGAAGAGGACAACAACAACAACATCAACAACAACAAAACAACAACAACAGCAACAACAACAACAAGCAAGGCAGAGAGGCTATGAGAAACCTAATATCTTAACTAACTAACCATCTTATATCTTCTAAAAATCTTAACCTAGAACAAAAAATGCATGTAAGGCTTCTGATGGAGAGCTTGTGGGCTTGTAAGGTGCTGCCAACCCTCTGTTTAATAAGCCAAGGGGTGCGCATTTTTTTAACTTAATTCCCCTAAGTCATATATTTTCTACGGGAGGTTCCAAAGAGGGATGACAAGATATTACACCGCTTAAAATGTTAGGGGTAAAAAACAGCAGGAGGGAGAGACGGAGAGAGGGAGAGGGAGATGGATGGGTGGGAAATGGAAAGGGAAAGTGGAAAGAAGCCACAAAAAGAAAGGAAAAGAAAGGAAGGAAGGAAGGAAGGAAGGATAGATTGATTGATGAATGAGTGGATGGATGGAAGGATAGAAAAAAATAACGAAGGAAGGAATGAAGGAAGGAGGAAAAAGAAAGGAAGGATGGAAGGAAGGGTAGATGAATTAATGGAGAGATGGAAAGAAGCAATAAAGGCAGGAAGAAAGGACGGTGAAAAAGGAAGAAAAGGAGGGAAAGATGTATAGATGGAAGGAAGAATGTAAAGAATGAAAGGGAGAAGGAAGGAGGGAAGGAGATAACGAAGACAGACGAGGAAGAATCTTAAATGAAGAAAGGGAAAAGAATATGAAAGAAAACAAGAAAGAAATAAGGAAGAAGTTAAAAAAGAAGAAAAAGAAGAAAATGGAAGGAAGGACAAGAAAAGTAGGGAAAAGAGCACGAGGGAGAAAAGAAAACGAAGAAAATAAGGTTTAGAGAGAGAGAGAGAGAGAGAGAGAGAGAGAGAGAGAGAGAGAGAGAGAGAGAGAGAGAGAGAGAGAGAGAGCATTCCTGGTGGCGGCCTAAAGAGATATTACATAGGGAGGCGGTGTTGGGGGCGTTCAGCTATGGTAATGTTCCAAACTCCATTCGGTAAAGAAATTAGGAAAGGAGATGGAAGTGGTAAGGGGAGAAAGATAGAATTGGGAAGCGAGGGAGGCGCCGCTAACCTCTTCACACTTCACATCAACATACCGCTCGCCCCTCCCTTCCCATTAGCAGAATTCCTCTCCCATTATCATCAGTTAAAAGGACACCATCACCAATTGTCCTGTTATCATTGTTAGGGATGCTGTTATTGTTTACGTCGTTAGTAATAATGATTTTGTAAGTGCAGCGTCACCAGTTTACAAAAGACTAGCATTGTTACCTAAATTTACTCAACCTAACCTGGCAATGCTATAACGTAATTGAACTTAAATTAACCTAACCTACCTTGACTTAATTTAACATGACCCAGCCAAACCTAACCTAAACTAACCTAACCTACTGTAACCTAACCTATTCCAATCTATCCTAGCCAAACCTAACCTAGCTTAACCTAACTTAGCTTGTCCTAATTTAACGTGACCAAGCCAAACGTAACTTAAACTAACCTAAAACTAGCATAACCTAATCTAATCTAACCTAACCTAGCCAAACTTAACCTAGCCTAACCTAAAACTAACCTAATTAGCTTAACCCAGCCAAACTTAACCTAACCATCAACTAACTATGCCATATCTTACTTAACCTAACCTTATTTTACCTTATTTTGCCTTACGTCACCTAACTAACCAGTACCATCTCAGCTTTATCTCCCACACCACCACCACCACCACAACCACCACCACTACCACCACCACCACCACCACCACCACCCCCACAACTGCCATTACGAAGATAAACTAATTGGGGCAATGCTCTCTCTCTCTCTCTCTCTCTCTCTCTCTCTCTCTCTCTCTCTCTCTCTCTCTCTCTCTCTCTCTCTCTCTCTCTCTCTCTCTCTCTCTCTCTCTCTCTCTTAAAGCAATTACGCCTTTTTCACATGCATGAATTAGCCTTCCTAATGACTTTTGGAAACTGTGTGTGTGTGTGTGTGTGTGTGTGTGTGTGTGTGTGTGTGTGTGTGTGTGTGTGTGTGTGTGTGTGTGTGTGTGTGTGTGTGTGTGTGTGTGTGTGTGTGTGTGTGTGTGTGTGTGTGTGTGTGTGTGTGTGTGTGTGTGTGTACGCAGGCGCTTAATATATTCACGTTTAATTGATAGTCATGGGAATCCAAATCTATGACAGAGAGAGAGAGAGAGAGAGAGAGAGAGAGAGAGAGAGAGAGAGAGAGAGAGAGAGAGAGAGAGAGAGAGAGAGAGAGAGAGAGAGAGAGAGAGAGAGAGAGAGAGAGAGAGAGAGAGATTGGGTCATGAGTCAAGTGATGAGGAGTGGTTAAGGGAATCAGGTTAAGGTCAGAGGAGGTCAGCCAAGGTCATCCAGGTCACAAGGGCTATATTTCAGGTGAGGTCACAGTATTTCTTCCCCAGGTGTCATAAATCCCTCGTTACAATAGCGCAAGTCAACCGTGTAAAGAAAAAAAAAGAAAAAAAGACAGAGAGAGAGAGAGAGAGAGAGAGAGAGAGAGAGAGAGAGAGAGAGAGAGAGAGAGAGAGAGAGAGAGAGAGAGAGAGAGAGAGAGAGAGAGAGAGAGAGAGAGAGAGAGAGACTACCCGAAATAGCCGAAATTATGCAATACTAAATCTAATTAAAGATGAAAAGAAATGAACGGAAAATACTGAAACCACGCCAAAAAATAAGTATGGCTTGGAAATTATAATAAAATAAATGATATAGGAAGTAAATGAAAGTCAAAAATTGTGAAATTGCGAAAAAAAATAAGTACTAAAAAAAGGAAATTAATTGAAATATGGACCAGAAAATACTGATACCATGAAAAGATAAAGAACTTGAAAATAATAAAATAAAATCTACTAGTGGAGAGAGAGAGAGAGAGAGAGAGAGAGAGAGAGAGAGAGAGAGAGAGAGAGAGAGAGAGAGAGAGAGAGAGAGAGAGAGAGAGAGAGAGAGAGAGAGAGAGAGAGAGAGAGAGAGAGAGAGAGAGATACACACAGAGACGAACATACACAAAACATACATAAAACACACACACACACACACACACACACACACACACACACACACACACACACACACACACACACACACACACACACACACACACACACATACAGTGAGACAGAGTGACAGAGACAGTGAAGAGGCATACCATTGTGAACGAGGGGAGGGAAACAGAAAGGGTGGAATATGAGTAACATGGAAAGGGAAATAGAACAAGAGAATGATGAAGGAAGGCAAGAACAGGAAGTGGGAGAGGAAGGTGACTCATCATGATGGGGAGCTGAAGTGAAAGACGAGAAAGAAACAAAAAAAGAAAATAAATAAAGAGGAAAGCAGCTAAAGAAAAAATGTTAAATTGGAAAGCAAAACTAGCGAGCGAAAAAAAAAATAGAGAATCAGGAAGAATGGTGACTAAGTGAAAATTCTCAATAAAAAGAGAAAATGAAGCAAAAGATGAAAATGGAAAGAATGACTAGAAAATAAAAATAGTGAATAGAAAAACAAAAAATAGCTAACGAAAAAAAAAAGGAGGAGGTGAAATTAGGAAGAACAGCGACCAAAGAAAAATGTTGAATCGAAAAACAAAAATGGCGAATGAGAAAAATTAGGAGGATTGGTGAGTAATGAAAGAAAAAAAAATGCTCAACCGAAAAACAAGACAAAAAAAACATTGCGAACGAAACAAAAAAAAAAAAATAGGAAGAATGACGTACACAAAAATACTGAAACGGAAAAAAAAAACGAACGAAAAACTTTAGAAGCAGGGAAAAAAAATGTAACGGATTCCAGTGTAGTTTGAAAAAAAAAAAAAAAACAGCAAAAATAGAAACACGAGAAAAATCAGAAACAAAGGAAAACAAATGAAAAGAGAAAAAGTGGCCATTAAACACAGACATGAACAAAAAATTATAAATGACGAGAAAGGAATAACAAAATATATGATAAAAAACATTTAGAAAAGGTGAGGGATAAAGACGGGAAAACAAAAGAACAACAGACAAACAGGAGGAAAAGCTAGAAAATTATAAAAAAGAAACGTTATAAAACAAAACAAAGTAAAAATAAATAAATAATGGCAGTGAAAAAACGAGAGCTAATTAGATTAAAAAAAAAACAAAGAAACAAGACAAAGGATACAAAGAAGAGAACCGAAAAAATTACGCAAGGAAGCAGAAATTACACAAAAATAAATAAAGATGCGAATAAGGGCATGGAATGGAAGAGGAACTAAGAGAAAAAAAAAGTGGGGGGCAAAGAAAAACAGAACACGCGAACAATAGGCGAGTGGAAGAGAAAAGTGGAGCAGGGGAAGAGGAGGAGGAGGAGGAGGAGGAGGAGGAGGAGGAGGAGGAGGAGGAGGAGGAGGAGGAGGAGGAGGATAGGAGGAGGAGGAGGATAGGAGGAGGAGGAGGAGGAGGAGGAGGAGGAGGAGGAGGAGGAGGAGGAGGAGGAGGAGGAGGAGGGTGTGCACGAGCTTTGGGTGTAGACTTTCTGTTGCCATGGCGACGCGAGGCTGCCAGGTACGAGGGCCAAGATGACAGTCCCTTCCGCGCCTTCTCGCCTTTGGGCACCGACATGACACGAGCGTCACCCGCAGAGGACATCCTAACACCAGCAGCTGCACAAGACGCCCCCCAACACCACAGCCACACAGGACACAGCCTTCCTAACACCAGCTGCTACACAAGGCACTCCCCACACACTTATTGCCACACAGACAGCACGCTAACACCACTGCCACACAGAGCACAGCCATTCTAACACCACTTCCCACACAGAAACACCCAAGAACACCTAAATGTATGAAGGGAATTAGTTCACAGATAGATCGACAGATATTTTATTGGCCACACCATAGGATAAACAGAAGGCCACGCC
>NC_087185.1:14349163-14359163 GCF_035594125.1 Scylla paramamosain
GGAAGTGGTATTAGTGATAAAGATAGAAATTTTAGAAGCCCTTACAATATGAATGGGGTTTTACGATAGTGACTGCCTATTGTAGTAGTTGCAGTAGTAGTAGTAGTAGTAGTAGTAGTAGTAGTAGTAGTAGTAGTAGTAGTAGTAGTAGTAGTAGTAGTAGTAGTAGTAGTAGTAGTAGTAGTAGTAGTAGTAGTAGTAGTAGTAGTAGTAGTAGTAGTAATTGTCCACAAAAAAAAACTTATACAGTCACTCAAAGAATTAGAAAATAAATAAAAATATCTTCTTGTTGTCTACCGATGAAATAGTAGCAACACTAGTAGCAGCAACAGTAGTAGTAGTAGTAGTAGTAGTAGTAGTAGTAGTAGTAGTAGCAGTAGTAGTAGTAGTAGTAGTAGTAGTAGTAGTAGTAGTAGTAGTAGTAGTAGTAGTAGTAGTAGTAGTAGTAGTAGTAGCAGCAGCAGTACCTAGCAGTAGCAGCAGCAGCAGTAGCAACTCTCTACAAAGGCCACTACATAGTTCCACAAACAGGTAAAAACACTTCCTTCGTTGGCCATCTACCCTGCCTCTCACAGGGTCCCTCGGGGCTTTACTTCCCTGCCTCTGAGTTACGCCAGTCCAGGTTTGCCTCGCGGTCCACGGCGGGCTTAGCTTCCTCTGTCTTATCTCGGGCTTCATTTTTTTCCTCATGTCTCGTTTCGTAAAAGATCCGGTCATCTTAAAACTTCCGGATCTCTCTCTCTCTCTCTCTCTCTCTCTCTCTCTCTCTCTCTCTCTCTCTCTCTCTCTCTCTCTCTCTCTCTCTCTCTCTGACTGCTGATTCTTTCGTCTATGTGATACGTGTTCTTTTGTCAATAAACTAACTAACTAACTAACTAACTAACTAACTAACTAACCAAGTGTGCGTAACTACAATAGACACACATCCATTTCAAGGCCGTATTACTTTGAGTCCTCCTTGCCTAGCACCCATCACCCATCACCCATCACCCACCACCCAGCTAATGGCCACAATCACCCTCATATCACTCGCCAGCACCACATGACCCTCCATACCTTGGCTCCCAGCTCGGCACATGGACCCTAACACTCGTGCACTGCTAATGCCACACTGCTCTTATACACTTCCTTAAGATACCCCGTGTGATGTGGACAAGCAGGTAAAAGACTGCAGGGAAGTTTGCCATTAGGAAGATCACCTAGGGAAAACATTTAGGTCATGAAAACCTTGAGACTTCTGAGTTTATCATGAGTTTCACCCGAGTTTCTCCTGAGTTTCTCCCGAGTTTCTCCCTGAGTTTCTCCTGAGTTTCTCCTGAGTTTCTCCTGAGTTTCTCCCGAGTTTCTCCTGAGTTTCTTCTGAGTTTCTCCTGAGTTTCTCCCGAGTTTCTCCTGAGTTTCTCCCGAGTTTCTCCTAGAGTTTCTCCTGAGTTTCTCCTGAGTTTCTCCTGAGTTTCTCCTTCATACTGTAATGCGCTGAAACTGTACGGTTCCCTACGGTGCCTCGCGTTAGGTGGCAAGCCGCTAAGAGAGTGGAGGAAAGACATTAGAAAAGCAGTAATATGTGAGGAGACGACGCTTACAGCAGGAAAACATTACGGCTTGGAGTTTTACACAAGTGCTGGTGGTGGTGGTGGTGGTGGTGGAGGCGGTGGTAGTAATTGTTGTTGTTGTAGATGATGTGGTGATGACGGTGGTTGTGGTAGTAGTAGTAGTAGTAGTAGTAGTAGTAGTAGTAGTAGTAGTAGTAGTAGTAGTAGTAGAAGTAGTAGTAGTAGAAGTAGTAGTAGTAGTAGTAGTAGTAGTAGTAGTAGTAGTAGTAGTAGTAGTATTAGTAGTAGTAGTAGTAGTAGTAGTAGTGCACGATCCCACAACACTGCATGCCTAACCTAACAGAAGAGTAACTAGTGAAGGGAAAAAGGTTTACAGAATAACACGTAAAGAGAAGCAAGCGGCTGAGAGGAGGAAAACAGCCGAGCCCTCAAGTCCTCGCCACCAGCAACAGTTTAGCCGCGATATGTTCCTCGAAAAGATTTTCTGCACCACGAAGCAAGAACTCACCGCTGCCAGACGTAGACCCACTCAATGGACCGGCAACTTCCAAGGACGCTGCCGGTATTGGCATAATGGGGACACGGAACAGCCGAAGCGCTCAGAACTCCCCGGCAGTACAGACCCACGTTTGCTTAGCGTTAGGAAGTCGATTATAGAGCTGTGTTGGTAACCGGAGAAGAGAAAGAAGATACACACAAAGAGGAAGAATGATAGAAGATAAACAGTAACTTAGCATTATATTCTGAGACACCTGCGCTGCAACTTCACTACACTCAAAAGACTCTAGTTTAGGACCGTATTCTGAAACACATCTGCGCCGCACTACATTCAAAAGGCTCCAGTTGAAGTTACACGAGTCTTTAACGGTGTTTTTACGGTTCCAGTGACAGATTAACAACCCTTCTATATTACCATCACAGAGATACACCCTTGAGAACCTGGCAAATCGTCTCTGCGGCTTTTGAAAATAGTCACGGTGAGAGAGCAAGTGGTTCCTGCACGCGGGCCTCAGTCTCTGGTGATGAAAACCCTCCTCGAGAGCAGTGCCATCGAGGTCCCTAAAAATACAACGCCTTCATTACAACCTTGTGGGCCACACGTCACCTCGCCTAATGGCCGCTATCGCCACACGCGTTCATAAAAGCGACGTTATCTTCACTCCCCTTCCGTCCTTATCTCCGAGCGCATAGCCTCAATTTGCCTCGCCACCTGGCTCCTCTTACCTGCCTCGAGCGGGGGAAGAGAGGGAGAGGGAGGGATAGGGAGGAGAGAAAAAGAGTTGGGGGAGGAGGAAGCAAAAGCTCTCAAAGTAAGGGCAGCCGAGGCTTCCAACCTGTTGATGATATCGACCACTGAGTCAACCTTCCCTCCCGCCACCATCGATCACCTTCTGAGTAGAGGGAGGAGGACGCTGCTGGGGGAATGAGGGGGAGGAAAAGGCTGCTGGGGAATGGGAGGGAGAAGCGTGCTGAAGGAATGGTAGGGAGAAGCCAGTTGGGGGAATGGGAGGGAGGAGAAGGCAGCTGGGGGAATGGAAGGGAGAAGACAGCTGGGAGAATGGGAGAGAGAAGACGGCAGCTGGGGGAATGGGAGGAGAAGGTGCCTGAGGGAATGGGAGGAGAAGGTGCCTGAGGGAATGGGAGGGAGGAGAAAGCAGCTGGAGGAACGAGAGGGAAGGAGTAGAACCGTTCAAAGGGAGTAAATGAGGGAATGAGGGTAGGGAGCAGAATGAGAGGGAGGGGAAACGAGGCCGGGAGGAAGGCAGGAAGGTGGGAGAGGTTGGTGACTGGGTGGGTGGGTGGTTGGCAGAAATGGAATCAGCAAGGGAGGGCTGGAGCGCGGAAAAGGTTGCGGGGTGTTTCTAAGCGAAGGGAAAGGAAGGGTGGTGGCGTAGGAGGAAATGCGGCGAAGGAAAGGGAAAGGCTGGGAAAGTTCTAAAGGATGGGTGAGGAGAGGAAGAAAGAATCTCGATGAAAGGAAAATTCATTCAAGGGAGGGAAGGAATGATGCGCACCGTAATGGAAGCACCGCGAGATGACGGAAAAAAAGTGGAATAAATATAAAAGTAAAATACGATGCCAGGGAAAAAAATACATATGATGAAACAAAGAAGCTAAAACGGAAATTAATCATGGCATTTGAAAGAGTAGGAGGAGGAGGAGAAGAAAGAACAACACAAAAAAAGAACGAGAACAAGAACAGCAAGAACAAGAAGAACAAGAACAAGGAAAGAGAGAGAGAGAGAGAGAGAGAGAGAGAGAGAGAGAGAGAGAGAGAGAGAGAGAGAGAGAGAGAGAGAGAGAGAGAGGAGAGAGAGATTACATGCACAAGACTAAAGCATCGAGAAGGAAGGTTATAAAAAAAAAAAAGCCTTGTACTTGTTTATGTCAACTGACCTTAGCTATATGTACATACTCCTAGGCGCCAGTTGACAAGAATACACAGCTCTCTCTCTCTCTCTCTCTCTCTCTCTCTCCTCTCTCTCTCTCTCTCTCTCTCTCTCTCTCCTCTCCTCTCTCTCTCTCTCCTCCTCTCTCCCTCTCTCTCTTTACAAATTCTCAAAAATTCGGAGCACGCGATGGCCCGTCACGGAAGGAAATATTTCACGGCCCAAACTCAAACTCAATATTGCTTTCTCCGCGTGTCCCTCTCTCGAGTCAATTTCAGCCTTGTGCCTCCCTTTATATTCTTATTCTTCTTAAAAACCCTAGCAAAGGCCCAGCAATTCTCTTTACCCACTCCTCCCGTTTCTATCATAATTCTCACAAAGCTGCAGGCTGCCACTCCCTGTTCACTGGCTTCTGCCGCCATTGCTCACTGGAATGCACAAACTTTGAAAGGGAGCAGCGATGTCAAAGTACTTAGCAGCATGATAAAGCTGAAGATGTTCAGCCTCATAACAAATAACTAGGTGGTTTTACCAGTAACGTGCAAATAAGCAAAAAAAAAAAAAAAAAAAGGCTAATTTAGTTTCTTGTGTGTTTAGATACTTTTGAAACAATTCCAAGTCACAGAAAGAATGAAAAAGAGAAAAGGGAAAAGTTCCAGACTGTACCAGACTGTACCAGACTGTATCAGACTGTACCAGAGTGTACCAGACTGTACCAGAGTGTACCAGACTGTACCAGACTGTACCAGACTGTACCAGACTGTACCTTCCTCCAATAAACAAAGCTCTAGCTTCCTAACTCGAAGCTCCCAATTTTAGCTCCATCCAGCTGTCTCCTTGACCATGCCTCATTTTTCCTAACGCAAGGTCACAGCCCCGGACGGCGTCAGCCCACAGCTCCTCGATCACTACGCCAAGGAGACCACCATCACCTCCTCCTCTCTAAGGACTGGCAAGACCCCCTGGATGAAGGCCTCGACACCCTTGGGGTGGCCCTGGATATTGCTTGAGCCTTTGATAGGGTCTGGTTCGTGGGGCTCACCGGGAAGCTTGGCGACAAGGGTGTCCAAGGCACTGCTCGACGATTACCTTTAGGGGAGAACCATTCGGTGGTAGTCAACGGGCAGTCATCAAGGCCTTCACCAGAAACCTCTGTTCCACAGGAACATCTACATTGATGACCTCCCCTGGCAGGTACCAACAGTGGCAGCATATGCTGGTCACTGGACGCTCTCCTGCTCCTACTGCCGCCTCGACAGCCAGCGCGCCATCAATGAGCTCAACAGACAGGTCAGACTGGTGGAGCAGTGGGGAGAAGTGTGGCAGATCAACTTTGCTCTGGTGAGGAAGCTGGCCATGGTCATCTCAAAGTCCCCCAGGTGCCTCTCAAGCAATGGCAGGACAGCTGTGCTTTGGGGACAAGAGCCTGCCACTCCAGGACCACGTCAAGGTCTTGGGAGTGTCTGTGGACCGTGGCCTACGGCTCAACCACCACATCGCTGCCGTCGCCAATCAAGCCTCACTGCGAGTCTCTGCCCTGCGTAGGGCGGCGCCAAGCCTCGATCTACGCGGCATCCTCACCTTGTACAAGGCACAAATACGTCCATGCCTCGAGTAGGGTGCCTTGTCTTGAATGTCAGGCGCCGCCACCCACATGCAGAGACTCAGTGCAGTCAAGGTGCATACCCCGCGGACTGGTGGGGACAAAAGACGACCCGCAACCATCTGCACCAGTGACGTGACTGGAGCACCGCAGGGACGTGTCGGCACTGGTGGCGTGCCACAAGGCCCCAGGTGCACGGCGTCCCCCCACCTAGTCTCACTGAAGCTTTCCCCATGCGGTGTGCGAAGGCACGCGACGGCTGCCCTCCGTAGCAACAAGATGATGGAGGTGCCCCGCTCGCACTACAGGCAGCACCAGCGCACCTACACAGCCAGGACATCACGGCTGTGAAACATGCTCACGGCAGCCACGCCCCTGGTGACGAACCTGTCCACACACCAGGTGCAGCTGGCTGGCCATAGGTGGCGGGAGAACTTCCCGTCCCCGCTGGTGCTCCACACATGGACATACATAGACGCATACACTATCACCACGTGTATATATACATTGTTTATGTAACTGTAATTGTATTTGCAATTATTGTAATGACTCTTGATATAATTTTATATTCAACGTAAAATTTTAATCTTTGTAATAAAAACTTTAAATAAAAAAAAAATCTTCATCTTAAATCCAAATTCCTTCCTCTGAACAACAAACTAATCCCTGTCAACTCCAATCTAACCTAACTTCCATTCTCTTATCTCGGAAAGCTCATTTCTCTTACGAGGCAACGCAAAACTTCCTCCTCTTAGATCCAGCCTCCAACTCCAAACTAATTCCTGTTAACTCCAACCAAACTCGAACCTTCCTCTTATATTGAACAACCCTGTTCATCAACGCCAACCTGCATCCAACTTCTTTTCTGTTATCCCGAACTTCTTCCTGGTAACCCCGACCTCTGTCCTCTTCAGTCCAGGCTTCTTCATCCTCAATCCTATCACGTCCTTCTGACTTCCTTCCTCTCAAATTCTACTTCCCAAAATCCAGCCTCGAATTCTTACAGTAGCAGGTAGAACCACACTCTCCTTGTGATCTCTTAAGCGTATATCTTTTATTATAAGCAAGTGCCATGTCAATTTTAACCCATTCATCATTGGACAAATTTTTCCTTATAACCTCTCACAACTTTTTAAGGCTTTTCTTTTGTGGTAATTCTGCAAAGATAAAAATAATCGCATTCTTTCTTTTATCCGTGTCTCCAAGCTAATGATTTTTTTCTTATATTGCCCAGAATGTTAATGGAAAAGGTGAACATAGCAGTCAAAGGGTTAACAGGTATCGATAGGGTTAAAAAGTCGGGAGTGTATATGTAAGTGAGTCTATTAAATTTAGCTAACCCCAAAGTTAAAATAAAAGATAAATAATGATCAAAGTTTTCAATCACTTGTTTTATCAATACTGTAAGTGAACACATGCATTTTTATAAGAAATTGGACGCATGAAGGACGAAAAATATGCTGGCAAGTTTAGGTATCTTATGAAGGAAGAAGTGTGAAGGAAAGGAAAAGAAAAAAAAAAAAACTGAGGAAGAGAAGACGAAGTGCCGAAGGTCTACAAGGGTGACAGGAGGAAATAAAAGGAGTGAGGGAAAAAACTGAGATAGCATGTAGGGAAAGAAAAGACGGTTATTATAGAGATGAGAAGAGGAAAGAGAAGAAAAGAACAGTGTGTGTGTGTGTGTGTGTGTGTGTGTGTGTGTGTGTGTGTGTGTGTGTGTGTGTGTGTGTGTGTGTGTGTGTGTGTGTGTGTGTGTGTGTGTGTGTGTGTGTGTGTGTGTGTGTGTGTGTGTGTGTGTGTGTGTGTGTGTGTGTGTGTGTGTCAATATCACAATATCAAAAGAAAACTAGAAAAAAAAATCTATTAAAGAAAAAATAAGGGAGAAAAAAACAATGATAAATCGACGTTAACTGTCAAATGATGATAGATGAGAGAGAGAGAGAGAGAGAGAGAGAGAGAGAGAGAGAGAGAGAGAGAGAGAGAGAGAGAGAGAGAGAGAGAGAGAGAGCCGGTGGAGGGAAGGAAAGAGAGGATGAGCTGAGTCGTGAAGGTAAACAAACCAACATTAAGGCTGTTAGCTCACGGCGCAGAGAGAGAGAGAGAGAGAGAGAGAGAGAGAGAGAGAGAGAGAGAGAGAGAGAGAGAGAGAGAGAGAGAGAGAGAGAGAGAGAGAGAGAGAGAGAGAGAGAGAGAGAGAGAGAGAGAGAGAGAGAGAGAGAGTGTGTGTGTGTGTGTGTGTGTGTGTGTGTGTGTGTGTGTGTGTGTGTGTGTGTGTGTGTGTGTGTGTGTGTGTGTGTGTGTGTGTGTGTGTGTGTGTGTGTGTGTGTGTGTGTGTGTGTGTGTGTGTGTGTGTGTGTGTGTGTGTGTGTGTGTGTGTGTGTGTGTGTGTGTGTGTGTGTGTGTGTGTGTGTGTGTGTGTGTGTGTGTGTGTGTGTGTGTGCAGAGGAGTAGGTTAATGCCCTAATGTTCCTTACAAACACAACCCCTGAGATGACAGAGCTTAGGAGAGAGGAAGGAAAGGAGGGAGGGAGGGAAGGGGGAGGGAAAGAAAGGGGAGGAGAAAAGGGAAAAGAGGAGCAAGAGGCAGCAGTGGAAAGAGGAAGGGAAAAATGGGAGGAAACGATTGAGACAGTATACGTAAAGGGATGTTGAGATGGAGAGGAATGGAGGAAAGGAGGAAAAGGAAAAAATGGAAAATGGAAAGGGTTGCAAAAGAAGGATAACTACAAATTTGAAAGAGGGGAAAATATCACTTAAAAACGTAAATAAAAATTAAACGTGACAGTAAATTAATGGTTATAAATGGAATAGTTTTTTTTTTTTTTTATAGAAGAAAGGAAAAAGTAAGGAAGAAAATACCACAACAAAGATCAATATAAAAAAAAAGAGTAGAAAATTAAGTGGGTATAAAAACGAAAGGTAAATTGGCAAGAGAAAATAAAACTATACCAAGGAAGACATTTTTAACACAACATAAAGACTGAAATATGGTTGTGTGCGTGAAAATATCCTGGTTTACTGTCCTCCATGTTATTTTTATCCATTACCTTGTGTGTTATAATTCCCTTAGGCAATGAAGGATAACTCTGTTACTTAGCTGGTCTACAATATTGAAATTGCTTATTAGTTAACATTTTGAGGACAGAATTGTATTTCATTATTTATTGATTTATTTATCTTTATTAATTTTCTTTTGACATTTTTTTTATTTATTATGTTGCGGCTCTTGGTCATCCTCCTTTGTACGTAAAAACAACAAACTGCAGAAATATCTTTTTTTTTTTTTTTTTACGTTTATAACTTTGTGCGTTCACCCCAGGACACATCTAATCTAACTTAACCTAACCTAATCTAAGATAACCAAACTTAACCTAACCTAACATAACTAAATCTAATCAAACCTAACCTAACTTAACATAACATATCAACTTTTTTTTTTTTTAATGTTTATAACCCCCTGTGCATTTACCATTTACCAAAGGACACATCTAACCTAACCTAGATAAACCTAACATAACCTGACCCAACCTAACCTAACCTAACCTAACCCAACCTAACCCAACCAAACCCAATCTAACCTAACTTAACCTCACCTAATTTAACCCAACCTAAACTAACCTGACCTAACCCAACCAAACCTAACCTAACTTAACCCAACCTAACCAAACCTAACCTAACCCAACCTAACCTAACCTAACCTAACCTAACCCAACTTAACCTAACCTAACCCAACCTAACGTAACGTAACCTAACCTAACCTAACCCAACCTAACTTAACTTAACCTGACCCAACCTAACCTAATCTGACCTAACCTAACCTATCCCAACCAAACCCAATCTAACCTAAACTTAACCTCACCTAATTTAACTCAACCTAACCTAACCTAACCTAACCCAACTCAACCTAACGTAACCTAACCTAACCCAACCCAACCTAACTTAACCTGAACCAACCTAACCTAACTCTATACCCAATCTCCACTCACCAAAGGACACACCTACCACGTCCCTATCTCGACAATTAGATTATATTCATGACCGAAGCCACTCACATGCACCACTAACACCATTACAAGGAAATTTATGTATATCTTCACCACCACCACCACCACCACCACCACAACCACCACCACCGCTATTATCATCACCGCCATCATCACCATCACCATTATTACCATCACCACGACTATCACTACCGCCATTACCATTGCCACCACCACTCACAGTCACTCTCAACACCACTACCAACATTACTATTACCATCATCACCATCATCAGCACAATTACTACCACTACCACTACTATTACTACATGCACTACCACCAGCCAGTCACCCCCACCACCATTACCATCATCATCATCATCATCACCACCACCACCACCACAGCCATCAAAACACCATCAGGAGCTGTCACCACAAATCACAGCCATTCAGATTCCTTCAATTACGTGTT
>NC_087185.1:14361663-14384163 GCF_035594125.1 Scylla paramamosain
AGAGAGAGAGAGAGAGAGATGGGAGGTAAAAAAAAATAATAATAAAAAGACGACTGGCCGCACAGGAAGGATGGAGGGAAATGAACGTAAGAGGACGGGAGAAAAACTTAATAGGAAAGGAAAGAGAGAGAGAGAGAGAGGGAGTGGAGGAAAGATGGAGGAAAGAAGGCAGAGAGAGAGAGAGAGAGAGAGAGAGAGAGAGAGAGAGAGAGAGAGAGAGAGAGAGAGAGAGAGAGAGAGAGAGTGGTCCTTTATCACACTTTTCTTAAATGTCCCATAACTTAAACTTCTTGCCACACACAACCTGTCTTTTGTTATTTTTATGTATACTTTCTTCCCTCCCCCTCCCCCCACGAGTTGAACATTCCAGCCTTTGATGTCGAATTTCAGTGTGTGTGTGTGTGTGTGTGTGTGTGTGTGTGTGTGTGTGTGTGTGTGTGTGTGTGTGTGTGTGTGTGTGTGTGTGTGTGTGTAATTTCCTGTATATGTTTCATGTGTCTAGACGTGCTTGTTTGTCCAGTTTAGTCTCTCTCTCTCTCTCTCTCTCTCTCTCTCTCTCTCTCTCTCTCTCTCTCTCTCTCTCTCTCTCTCTCTCTCTCTCTCGGCGCCACCAAGGGGGAGGAGAGGAGATCCAGACGGACATACCTTAATTAAGACCGTGAAATTATCTGCTGACTTGTCCCCCAAACCAAGACTGAACCAAAAATGTCAACACCAAAATGAACACAACGTCCACCTATTATGAAACGAAATGGAGGAAAAACACGACGCGGGGAGAAAAAGACGGAAGGGAGATAAGGAGAGAGAGAGAGAGAGAGAGAGAGAGAGAGAGAGAGAGAGAGAGAGAGAGAGAGAGAGAGAGAGAGAGAGAGAGAGAGAGAGAGAGAGACTGGGGGAGGGAGGGGAGAACGTTAAAAGGGATGAAAGAAAAAGAAGGAAGGAAGGAAGGACAGGAGGAAGATAGCAAAGGAGATAAAGAGATAGAAGCAGTAGGAATGAGAGAGAGAGAGAGAGAGAGAGAGAGAGAGAGAGAGAGAGAGAGAGAGAGAGAGAGAGAGGGAAGCAGCAATCTAAACGAGGGGATGGACTTTGAGATGGGAAAGCAGGCAATCCGATGATAGGAAGGAAGATGGGAAGGAGGAGGGAAGGAAAACCAATTTAAGGGTTGTGGTCCTGTGAAGAAAACGAAGGGAGGGAATGAAGGAGGGACTGAAGGAATGAAAGAAGCACTACCAATCACCAAGGCATAATCAGAAAAAAAATGAAAGAAAAACCAGAGTTAGCGATGTGACTGAGGTAATAATGATAAAGAGAGGAAGTAGGGAGGAGGAGAGGAGAGAAAGAGGGAGCAGGAAATTTAGATTAGTGTGACCGGAATCTTCACAGCGAGGTGGAATCGTCAGCAAAACTTAATATGTAGCGTGATGTTGGCGCCGGATGAGTGGCCCAGGGGACGGAAAAGAGGGGGAAAAAAGTGGGAAGGAGGAAGGGAGAGGCTTAAAGAACATGCGAGGGAATATACTGAAGGAGGAAGGTTGAGGGACGGGACTCAGTATCGTAAGAGAAGGAGAGGTGAAGGAAGACACTGAGAGAGAAGGTGAAGAAAGAAAGAAGGAATCTGAGAGAGGAAGGTAAAATAAGTAATATTTTGATAGAAGGAGATGAAGGAAGGAATATACTGAGATAGCAAGATGAAGGAAGGAAGAATACAGTGGGAGAGAAAGTTACAGGAAGAAATACAGTGAAAGAGTAAGGAAAAGAAATACAATGAGAAGGAAGTTGAGGTGAATTAATATAGCGAAAGCAGAATATGAAGAGGAAGAATAATCAAGAAAGGAGAGGTTAAGTAATAAACAGGAAGAGGAAAGGGAGCGGAAAGGAATGTGATGAGAAGCAGAGCAGTAATGGGAAGGAATGGAATGAGAGGGAAAGGTGGCTGAAAGAAATGTAATGAAGGGTGAACATTGTGATGGAAGGTGAAAGTCAAGGGAAGGTGACTGGATGGAATAAATGATAAGCAGAAAGGTAATGGAGAGGAA
This sequence comes from Scylla paramamosain, assembly GCF_035594125.1. Taxonomy (NCBI): domain Eukaryota; kingdom Metazoa; phylum Arthropoda; class Malacostraca; order Decapoda; family Portunidae; genus Scylla; species Scylla paramamosain. The sequence goes on from NC_087185.1 coordinate 14,363,703, forward strand.
TATAATGAGAGGGCAAGATGGGAGAAAGGAATGTTATGAAAGGTGGACAATATGTGATAGGAGGAATGGAGGTGAAGGGAAGGAATATAAAGAAAGAAATGTTATGAAAGATGAAAAAATATACGGTGAAAGAAATGGAAGTGAGGGAAGGGACACACTGAGAAATGACGATCAGGTGATGAACATTTTCAGAGAATGTGACGTGTAAAAGGAACTACATGAATAAAAATAAATAAATAAATAAATTCGAGGTTATTCGACTAATGACTAAGAAAAAAAAAACTACTGCGAGAAAAATAAATCTAAATGAAAGTAATTTAAACCGATACTAACATAAAGAGAAGAATTTACCGTGAGAAAAATATAAATACCCATGAAAATCAACAACTTAAAAAAAAGAAAAAGAAAACTGCAAAAAAGAAAAAAAGAAAAAAGAAATGCAACGTCAAATGAAAAATACAGGAAAAATACAATATTTGAAATGACAATATGGACTAACTGTGTGTGTGTGTGTGTGTGTGTGTGTGTGTGTGTGTGTGTGTGTGTGTGTGTGTGTGTGTGTGTGTGTGTGTGTGTGTGTGTGTGTGTGTGTGTGTGTGTGTGTGTGTGTGTGTGTGTGTGTGTGTGTGTGTGTGTGTGTGTGTGTGTGTGTGTGTGTGTGTGTGTGTGTTAAACTTTAAACGATACAGATAACGAAACAAAAGGCAATGTTGGCTCAAATACATTAACATATAAGAGGATATCAAATATATGAAAAATGGCCAAAAAAAAAGTAAATAAATAAATAAATAAATAAATACATAAATAAAAAATAACCAGAAATACGGGATAAAAGTAATGTCAGAAGTAAGAATTTGTCGTCACGTATAAACAAGATTTGGTGACGGTAGTTTGTTGTTAAAGTTGTTTATAATTTCTTTTTTTTTCTTTCTCTGACAAACTTTCAATCCAGTCAATTCCTTATTTCCTTTCTTTCTCTTTTTTTTTTTTTATTTAACATGTTGCTTATATTCAAGTTATAAGTTAATCCATCTAGAAAAACAATTTCAGGGTTGTGGTCCCGTCAAGAAAACGAAGGGAGAGAATGAAGGAGGGAGTGAAGGACAGAAGGAAGCCCTACCAATCACCAAGGCTTAATAAGAAAAAAAAAATAGTGTTTTACGAAGCTAGTAAGAAGCGACAAGTTGATAAGTATCCAGCACTGAGTCCGACCACACCAGCCACTCGCCCTGGTGAGTAAAGCCCTGGAGAAAAGTACAAAAGTAATCTTATACTTTACCAAACAAGACTAGTATGCAAATGATTAACTTGGGATGAAACAAAGAAAGAGAGCGAAAGCAACTTAATCAAAACAAGAATAAACATGAAGTAAAACACAGTAGCGAAATAAAGAAAGAGAATAACAAATTAAGCTCTCGTTAATAGCACAGTAATACTTTTTTTATATTCATGATAACTTTATGTATCATTTCTCTTTGTATTCCTTCCTTCTTTCATTTATCTACCATCTTATCTACCATTATTTGTTATTATTTTACTACCACTTCTTCTCCTACTAATCCCTTTTATCTTTTACTGTACATCACCTCAGTTGAAAATTCACATATTTAGTTTATTTCACTTCAATAAATAGACGTAAAAAAAGAGAAAACAGGAGACTGAAAGGCATCTTGGAGGGGGATCGATCTTGCCGTGGTAAAGTGGCTTTCTTTTATGTGTAAAGTAGCCATATGTAAACCTCCTCACCGCTATAATAGAGCTAATGGAGGAGGAGGAGGAGGAGGAGGAGGAGGAGGAGGAGGAGGAGGAGGAGGAGGAGGAGGAGGAGGAGGAGGAGGAGGAGGAGGAGAATATCAAGAACAATGAAAAGAAGAAGAACAAGAAGAACAAGAAGAACAAGAAGAAAAGAAAAAAACAAGAAAACGACATTAGAAAGAAGAAAAAACAATAAAAACAACGAACGAACAAACAAACAAACAAACAAAGGTAATGTAGGAAGGAAAGAAAGAAGAAAAAATAAACTAACGAAAAAATAAACAAACACGTAACACCACCACCACCACCATGACCACCACATGCACCACCACCACCACCACCACCACCATCACCGGAGCTGGAAATCGTTCACTTCAGCCTAACAAGATATGTATTAAAGAAAATTTATGTTATTTTGCAGTTTATAGCCAAGAGCGTGTGTGTGTGTGTGTGTGTGTGTGTGTGTGTGTGTGTGTGTGTGTGTGTGTGTGTGTGTGTGTGTGTGTGTGTGTGTGTGTGTGTGTGTGTGTGTGTGTGTGTGTGTGTGTGTGTGTGTGTGTGTGTGTGTGTGTGTGTGGGGGGCAGGAAGTCATTTCAGTTTTATGATGAGGAATTTCAGTGTATGATTAAACTATTCTTCGTGACCGAGGGATTTTTGGCAGGAATCAGGAATCTTGGGAGCTGGGGACGTTGTGAATACCTGATGTGGATATTAAGAGCGTGACGTGAATGTCTAAATGTCCAGCAAGACGTTGTCATCGCTAATGTATTTCTAGGTGAAGCAGATGCGATGAACAAAGCTGCACAGAAATTAGATATGAAAAAAATAGTAAAATAAAACACACTTTCATATTTATGCATTTGACGTGTAAAAATAAAAACGACACAAAACACTGAATCAATAAAAAAGAAGAAAAATGAGGTCCATCCAAATTCAACTAAACGAACACCGTAAGTCAACACACACACACACACACACACACACACACACACACACACACACAACAAACATTGACATTAAAACACAAATAGTAAATATGGCATCTGAGATTTCCAAACGATAAAATAAAGAGAAAAAAGACAAAACACACCCACACACACACACACACACACACACACACACACACACACACACACACACACACACACACACACACACACACAGGTGGGCGTGGCGAGGACAGGTTTCTTAAGCACGCCCACCCACCCTCCTCCTCTTCCTCCTCCTGGCCTCATTGTCTTCACCAACAATAGAGATTCAGTCTTATGGCTCCTGCTACACAATACATGTTTAGCTTGCAATATTTGTCTTCTGCATTCTGCTAACTTTTGGCTCGGTGTTTCTCTCTCTTTCTCTCTCTCTCTCTCTCTCTCTCTCTCTCTCTCTCTCTCTCTCTCTCTCTCTCTCTCTCTCTCTCTCTCTCTCTGTTTTATATGTCTTTTTTCACTGCAGTTTGTACTATTATGAAACACATGTATTTACTCTCTCTCTCTCTCTCTCTCTCTCTCTCTCTCTCTCTCTCTCTCTCTCTCTCTCTCTCTCTCTCTCTCTCTCTCTCTCTCTCTCTCTCTCTCTCTCTCTCTCTCTCTCTCAAGCGTATTTTATTAAGTATTACTGCATTTTTTTACCAGTGTTTTTATATTGTGTATATTTTCCATTATTTTATTCCAACACACACACACACACACACACACACACACACACACACACACACACACACACACACGCCCCCAAAATAATACAATAGCAGGTAACTGATAAAAAGCTTCAAGTTAACTATTATTAATCTTGCTAATGAGAGAGAGAGAGAGAGAGAGAGAGAGAGAGAGAGAGAGAGAGAGAGAGAGAGAGAGAGAGAGAGAGAGAGAGAGAGAGAGAGAGAGAGAGAGAGAGAGAGAGAGAGAGAGAGAGAGGCACGTGTCGTATATATTAATGTTTCCAGGAATTCCAGCTAAGTTCTCGATGCAGCGTGTACAGTTCAAGTTTTCCTCCTTCACTAAACCCTCGTGAATTTTAAACAAACTACAACCGTGTAATTGCTGTTTGTATTACGCAGTTTGACGGAGCAGCTAAACTCACATGAATTTTTGCCACACACACACACACACACACACACACACACACACACATTCAAGAAGTTTGCGTGCATGGAAAAATCTTCTCTTACTCCTTCATTTCCTTCTCTTCCTCCTCTTCTGCATTTTCAAGCATCTAGTAACTCCTCCTCCTCCTCCTCCTCCTCCTCCTCCTCCTCCTCCTCCTCCTCCTCCTCCTCCTCCTCCTCCTCCTCCTCCTCCTCCTCTTCCTCCTTCTCGACCTCACCCTCTTCCTCCTCTTCCTCAACCTCCTCCTTCTCCTCAACCTCCCCTGCTTCCTCCTCTTCCTCCCACACTAGACATTCTTGCTGTAAATTCAGAGGAAAACTGTTTGCAAAGCGTCTCTGTGCTGCAGCTGACGTCTGAGCTTTTGTCTTTTTCTCAAGTCTTCGTCAGGCAGTTCCTGAGGCGTCGGGATGGGGATGTCGCCTTGGTGATGCACCTGCAGGGCACACATATCATTACTAAGCCAGGGATTGATCAAGATTATGTTTTTACTGTGCTGAGTTCCGCCACGATGAGTTCTTCGTTATATACTTGCTGTTTGGTTATGTGTGATGCGTTTTGTTTATCTATTCCGTGTTAATTCCTCGTACTTTTTTTCTATGTAAGAAGGGCACTGTCCAAGGGCAACAAAAAAGAGTAAAAAACAAAAAAAGGAAAGAAAAGGAAAAGAAAAGGAAGAAAAAAAAAGGAAGGCCCACTGAGGTGCCGGTCCTACGTGAAAGATCAAAAGTGTCATCAAAATTGGAGGATAAGTGTCTTGAAACCTCCCTCGTGAAAGAGTTCAAGTCATAGTAAGGAGGAAATACAGAAGCAGGCGGGGAGTTGCGGAGTTTACCAGAGAAAGGGATGAATGTTTGAGAATGCTGGTGTGGTGTGATGTGCTCTTTGTGTCGATGGTATAAATCCTTGTTCATGTTCGCATTAGTTCCTGGCATTGTTATTCTGAAGTGCTTGTAACAGCTTGCTTGGTTGAGCGAGGGTTTTTTTTAGATGATTTATTTGTTTTCATGTTATTCTGAGATACAAAGTGCAGATAATTTGGTTTACAGTAAGAAAACTTTTACTTGGGTTGGAAATACTAAATTCCTAATATGCTGCAGCAGTTTTGTATTGTTGCTCCAGAACAAAATGCGACTTCATGGGAGAGCTTTTCATATTTCCATTTATCGTCAACTGAAGATACTTTAAATTACTGAAAGATGGATTATATTTTGAGATTAAAAAAGTATAAACTCCCCAACATAATTCAGCATTTTTTACAAAGGTGCTTCAAAATAAATGCGACTTTTTATCATTTGCAGATGTACAAATACTTATTTTGGAATTACTACTACTGATACATTTCAGCCAAACTTTTCCGTTGCCGCCTCAAAATAAATACCGGTTCCCTCATTCATTAGTGCACGTAAATTGTAAGTTTTGAGTGCAACGCCAAAATTAAAACATTCTCTATACTCGTATTTAGAAGACACGTGATGGAAAAACCGATACATTTCATCTAAGTTTCTACGTTGTTGCTTTCAAACAAAATCCATATTCTTTTCAATTAGTTATACCGAAGGAGCACACACACACACACACACACACACACACACACACACACACACACACACACACACACACACACACACACACACACACACACACACACACACACACACACACACACACACACACACACACACACACACACACACACACACACGATCATCATCATCATCATTACCATCACCACCCAACACAACACAACACAACACAACACAACACAACACAACACACACACACACACACACACACACACACACACACACACACACACACACACACGATCATCATCATCATCATTACCATCACCACCCAACACAACACAACACAACACAACACAACACAACACACACACACACACACACACACACACACACACACACACACACACACACACACACACACACACACACACGATCATCATCATCATCATCATCATTACCATCACCACCCAACACAACGTACTGAAACTAATTCATCAACATCACATCAAACTCAAAGGCTTCTAATTGCATTAAGTGAAGATCTCATCTAGGCATAAGTTAGTAACTGGCTTATTCATTAAATTAATAACCCTAAAATATTACAAGGAACTACACTCATCACCTTGCATCATTATCAGGGGAACCAACACTCCCTCACAAACACAAGGCGATGGAAAGCGATATGTCACACAGCCTTCCTCCTCTTGTCCTCTCCTTCTTCCAATCTTTTTCTCAGTTTAAATCACCATTCCGGTTCGCTGTTTTAACCCTTTCATTGCGATACGAAAGAATTAACGGCACCAAAAGTAATGCAGGAAATCTTTAAAAGTGTATACAGGGAAAAGTGAATGATAAAGATTTTTTTTTTATTTCTACTCGGTTTAAAGACTGGAGGTGGCTGTAGGACAAGTAAACATGTCTCAGAGTGATTGGTAATTAAGGAAAGATGTACCTAATAGCAGTTAAAGGGTTAATTAATGAGCCTTTTTCCAGGTGTTTCTGTCTTATCCCTTTTTATTTTTTACTTATTCTATTCTACTTCCTCCAGTCTTCCTTTCCTATCTTCCTTTCCTATTTTTCTCTTTCCAACCTCCTTCTTTCAACTGTTACCTCCTCCTCCTCCTCCTCCTGTCTCTCTCCTTTTTCAACACTACACACTCAATGGAGTAAAATGACGATAAAATTACAAAAAGGTATTGTGTTCTTAATTTAAAAGTCATTACTATCCTGTCATTTACTCTCTCTCTCTCTCTCTCTCTCTCTCTCTCTCTCTCTCTCTCTCTCTCTCTCTCTCTCTCTCTCTCTCTCTCTCTCTCTCTCTCTCTCTCTCTCTCTCTCTCTCTCTCTCTCTAGTATCGTTTCTTCCCTCCAGCTTCCCTTCTAACTTTTCCTCCCTCCAGTTTTCCTCCCCTACACTTTCATCTCTCCAGCCTCCCTTCACATATTTTTCCTCCCCTTCAGCGTCTCTCCTATACCTTCCCTCCAGCGCCAACCTCCTTTCCTCCCTCCAAACCCCCCTTCTTAAACTCTTCCTCCCTCCCTTTCTCCAGTTTCCCTCATAACACCCTCTCCTTCCACTTTCCCTCCATCCTTCCACCCTAGCATTTCTTCCTCCCATTTTCCCTCCCTCCAGCCGTCTGTCGTGTGGGAAATAAATCCTTCACAATGATTTACTCCACTTTCACCCCAAAATAAAGGTGTTGTAAGGGCGTTTATCTTCCACATGCTCCACCGACCACATTCTTCCCTCCACCACGTTATCTGGCACCAAAACAACTCCCTCTGGTGAAGAAAAAAAGGAAAAAGTATATGCCCATTAAGAGAGGGGAAAAAATATACCCATCAAGGGGAAAAAGGAAACAAAATTATGGTCATAGGGAAAAAATCGTGAATGATCTAGTACGCTCGCTTTGAGTCATAATATTCTTTTCCAACCGCTGCCTCTGTTTCCCCTCCACCTGTGTGTGTGTGTGTGTGTGTGTGTGTGTGTGTGTGTGTGTGTGTGTGTGTGTGTGTGTGTGTGTGTGTGTGTGTGTGTGTGTGTGTGTGTGTGTGTGTGTGTGTTTCCAATTCCTGGTACGAATGAATAAGGCATCCGGTTTTCCTGTCTCGTTTTAATGTTTAGTATTCGTCCTGGTGCATGAGAGAGAGAGAGAGAGAGAGAGAGAGAGAGAGAGAGAGAGAGAGAGAGAGAGAGAGAGAGAGCAATATTAACGTTCTTGCAGCATACAAAGCAAGTCAAGGTTTATTTTATCGCGTTAAAATTAATGTTTTTGATACAAGAGATAATTCGCTACACGTCTGATCTTCCTTCTCCTCCTCTCCTCTTCCTCCCTCCTCCTCCTCCTCCACGTCTTCTTCTTCTCTTCCTCTTCTCTCCTCTTTCTCGTTCTCCTCCAAAATGATACCAGTTTTTTTTTTTTCTCTTTTTTTATCACTGACTGGTGTGTGTGTGTGTGTGTTATAAGATTCTCTCTCTCTCTCTCTCTCTCTCTCTCTCTCTCTCTCTCTCTCTCTCTCTCTCTCTCTCTCTCTCTCTCTCTCTCTCTCTCTCTGCACTTGTTTGTCACCATCGCAGCTCGGAAAAAGAAGCAGTAATAAGAAGACAAAGCTGGAGAAAACAATGAATTACCTCCCAAAATTGGCGTCTCTCGAGGACAACCTTTGGAAACATGTTATGATGGACCTTGGGTATGAAAAGCTGCAATATTACTCCTCATCTTCCTTCCGCCATCTTTTTTCCCTTTTTTTTTTTATTCCCCAAAAGAGGTATTGAAAACTGGCTCATTTTTGTTGTATAGATGAAAAAATAAATAAACGTGCGTGGTAGTACATTGGGAACAAGGCTGCTAAATTATTCCACTGTACTACACCAAATATTATGCAAAAGTAAATGCATAAAATAAATTAGAATAAAAATAGTTCGGTAGTGCTGACAAATTTATTGCTGCTATTTTGACATTTCTCTCCCAAAATATGTAAAAATTATAGATACATGATTTATTCCTCATATTCCTGAACTCAGACTTCCTTCACGTCAATAAATAGATTAGTAATATTAATAATAATAATAATAATAATAATAATAATAATAATAATAATAATAATAATAATAATAATAATAATAATAATAATAATAGCAATAATAATAATAATAATAATAATAATAATAATAATAATAATAATAATAATAATAATAATAATAATAATAATAATAATAATAATCATAATAATAATAATAATAATAATAATAATAATAATAATAATAATAATAATAGTAATAATGATAATAATAATATTAATAATATTAATAATAATGATAATAATCTCTCTCTCTCTCTCTCTCTCTCTCTCTCTCTCTCTCTCTCTCTCTCTCTCTCTCTCTCTCTCTCTCTCTCTCTCTCTCTCTCTCTCTCTCTCTCTCTCTCTCTCTCTTCTTTTTTTTTCTTCATTTTTTTCTCTCTCCATATCTTCTCACCTTCTGTTACTCTTACTATTTCTATCAAGTTAGGTTAGGTTAGGTTAAATCTTTATTATCATTGTTATTCTGCTACTACTACTACTACTACTACTACTACTACTACTACTACTACTTCCCCTCATCCCATACTCATTCCTAAATATACCTATTCACTCACTACGACTTGATTCCTGCTCTTCCTTGATGTATCCCTTTCTCGTGTTAATGTATTTTGATCCTGTATTCTAAGGTGCGCATTTAGGTAACATATGTATGCCATGTATGTATATTCCTTTGCCGAGTTAGTGTATGCTTTGTATTCTTAAGTGCCTGTTTATGTATGTGTCCTGTCTGTTAAGTCAATGTATTCCTATGTGTTTTAATCTTGTATTCTGAAATCTGTGTTTGATCATGTATATGTACGAATGCCAAGTTGTCTGTATTCTCGTATTAACCCATTCATAGCAATATCCCACAATTCACAGCACCGAGGACAAACATCTATCAAGGAAGATGATAGAAAAAGAATAGGTTTGGCCATTTCTAGGCAATTTACAGCACTCAGAACAATGCATGGAACCTTTTATAAACATCTATCAAGGAAGATGATAGAAAAAGAATAGATTTGGCAATTTCTAGGCAATTTACAGCACTCAGAACAATGCATGGAACCTTTTATAAACATCTAATAAGGAAGATAATAAAAAAAAAAAAATAGTTTTAGCATTTCTAGTCAGTACAATGTTTGAGGGTGGCTGTAGAATAAGTAAAGATGCCTCAGAGTGGTTAGTAATTAAGGTAAGATGTGTCAAATGGCAGTGAAAGGGTTATTAATATGTGTTTTGCATCTTATATTCTGAAGTGTGTGTTTGGTTATGTATATGTGTGTCAGTTGCCTAAGTGTTGCTGTTTGTCTAAATCAACAATTCATTCATCTCTCTCTCTCTTCTCTCTCTCTCTCTCTCTCTCTCTCTCTCTCTCTCTCTCTCTCTCTCTCTCTCTCTCGATTCTTCTTTCCATCTCTTCTCGCATTTCTTCTTGTTTCCCTTCCTGTCCTAATCCACACTATTCTCACTTTTCTCTCTTTCCCTTCTCTCTCTCTCTCTCTCTCTCTCTCTCTCTCTCTCTCTCTCTCTCTCTCTCTCTCTCTCTCTCTCTCTCTCGGTTATTTTTTCCTTTCCTCTCTCTTTTTTTTTTCTCCCTCGCGTATCTCATCTTACCCTCCTCCATTCCGCTCCTCCTTCTCCTCCTCCTCCTCCCATCATCCCGCTCCTCCTCTTTCTCACCCATCTCGCTCCTCCCCTCCTCCTCCTACCCCATCCCACTCCTCATCTTCCATCCTCTCCTTCTCTCCTCCTCCTTCTCCTCCATTCCATTTCGCCAGGATCACAATAGGGACACAACAGACCAAGGGGACATCTCGCGCCCTCATTATCCACCAGTGGCCTGCCAGTGTTGCGTTAGTCGCCACGCTCTGGTCACCCACCCTGCTCCTGAGGCGTGACCCACTACTACAGGGTGGGCAGGGTGGGCAGGGTGGGCAGGGTGGGCAGGGGTCTTTCTGTTGGTGGTGACTTTGTTTTTGGTTGTGTGTTGTTGAATTGGTGTTGTTTACTTCACTGCACCAGACGTTGTTGTTTTTTTTTGGGGGGGGGGTGTCAAGGTTAACAGGTTCTTTTTAAAGTTGCTGATTTTATTTATTTATTTTTTTTTTTGGGGGGGTGTCAAGGTTAACAGGTTCTTTTAAAGTTGCTGATTTTATTTATTTTTTTTTTTTTGGGGGGGTATATTATGTATACTTTTCTTTATTTATTTTTTAATTACCACTGATTATGTATTATCGTGATTTTATTGATTTTGTTCTATTATCTACATCAATTATCATCAATGAATCGAATTGTCACTTATTACTGCTGCCATCAATACTGCTTGATTACTTATCACTATTACTTTATTTTGAAAATTCCTAATATTATAAGAATACAATATAATACAAATTTGTAATAAACATGTCGCTGCAGATAGAAAGACAATAATGGGTGTAGGGAACCTTATCACACACAATTTGACTGCAATGTATTTAATCATAACAAATTAAAACTTGTTGATTGATGTGCGTTTTTAGTCAGTATTAACAACGTAACCTGTGTGAGCTCTGAACTTAATCAAAAAATGGGAGCCCACGAGCCTTCCATTGCCAATTATCACAACTTTACTCCCCAAACACATTAAACTTGCTGCTGTGTGAATGTTACTCTCAACTTTTACAATCATATCGGAATTAGCGGTACCTGAACACGCCGGATGAAGCAGCGGTTCTCTTTCTTTTCTCTAAAGTTCCAACAGTCTTCCTCATGAAGAGAAGTATGAAAACTGTTGAATAATTAGACATGGTGAGGTGTAGCAAGGGTCACCAGTGGAATAGCTTGCTGCACTTCCACTTCCACCTCCACCTCCACTTCCACTTCCCGTGTAGTAAGCGTTTTCTTCAGTGTTACGTCCTCTGATCTCCTGAAAGCCTGGAAGTGTCAGCTGTCAGGAGGGAAAGATTTCAAGACATTCGTAATTTTGATATTCTTTTGGATCTTTTCTTTTTTTGACTTTACATCATCAGTGGGCCTTTTATTTTATTTATTTCATCCCTCTCTCTTGGCCAGATACCTTCTTACGTGAAAAAAATAAAATAAAATAAATAAAGTGTTTTGTCAGAAGATTGTCAGCAGATCCCAGGATTTATTACTCAGGAAAAAGACAAAGGAAAAGAAAAACCAGAGCGGCAGGTTAATCAACTTCTGACAGTGACTTTACCAGTGATTCATTCTGCGCTCCCCTTCACCACAACCTTCACTCTCGCGTCTCACCGCCCGTCGACGCGCTGGACCATGTAACTCCTCAACCCTGGGCAACACAATCAATCCATCCCTTGACCCTGAAACGACCCCACCTTCCGTCCCATTTTCTTCCCTTGACACCTGAGCAATATTTTTCAATCTTCCTCCAGTACAGAAAGTGACTATTACTCAACGGAAAGGGAGGTGAGAGGAGATTAAAGTCTCTTCATTAAGGGAATGGCAAGCAGCTTTTCTCTTCCCCTCACAGAACCATCAAAGAGAGAGGAGTGAAGCTGACACGTTATCACCAGAAGGAAAGACAAGGGAATGGGGGAAGTTAACGACATTACACGTGCAGGAAAGAACTGATAACTTAGGAAATGGAATATGGTTGGAAAAAATACTACTGGTAATTAAAATGGAAAACGAACCTCCTCTGGCATAGGAAAATACTGGTAAATATGAGTGGGACATACTTTAGGAATTGATGAATAAAAAAACCTAACCTAACCTTACCTAACCTAGCCTAACCTAACCTTACCTAACCTTACTCAACCTAACCTAACCTAACCTTACCTAACCTAACCTTAACCTAACCTAAACTTACCTAACTTAACCTAACTTAACCTTACCTAACCTAACCTTACCTAACTTTAACCTAAACTAACCTTACCTAACCTTACTTAACCTAATCTAACCTAATCTTACCTAACCTAGCCTAACCTTACCTAACCTTACTTAACCTAACCTAACCTAACCTTACCTAACCTAGCCTAACCTAACCTAACCTAACTTAACCTAACCTAACCTAACCTAACCTAACCTTAACCTAACCTTACCTAACCTTAACCTAAACTAACCTTACCTAACCTTACCTAACCTAACCTAACCTTACCTAACCTTAACCTAAACTAACCTTACCTAACCTAACCTAACCTTACCTAACCTAACCTAACCTAACCTTACCTAACATTAACCTAACCTAATCTTATCCTAACCTAACCTAACCTAAATGGAAATGAAGAACCTCCTCAGGAAATTACTGGTAAATATGAAATAGAAATGTTTTAAAATTCATGGCTAAGGAAATGGAATAATATGGAAGAAAAACACAAAATAAGCACTGGTAATTGAAATGGAAAAGAATAAATTCTCCCTCTGGTGTAGGAAATGATGATAAATATGAACAAATATTACGTTATGATGAAATACAAAGTTAAAGGGAAACAAAAAGGTTTAATATATTAGTGATACTTTAAGAAACATTTGGAGAAGGAAAAATAAATCAAAATAAATCGATAAAGGAAATGTTTAGTGCAAGAAAATGGCTAGTCGATATTGAACAGGTATTACAGTATCAGAAAATACGATGTTAGTGGGAAAGATAAGGCAAGATGCGACACTGCCGGATATTGAGGAATATTTTGAGAGAAAATAACGTAAATAGAAGACGTCTAATGTGGGAAATTATCGGTGAAATAACAACACGGTATTAAAGAGACACACGAATAAAATTAAGGGAAACAAAACGCTGAATAAAAGTGACACACGTTGCGAAATATTTAAAGAGAAAAATCACAAAGAAAATGAGAATTTCACAGAGAAAATGGAAAAGCTACACACAATACAGAAAGGCCTTCATGATAATTCTGAAAGTGAAAAACAAATAAAAAAAAAGAGTATGTCGCAGAGAGAGAGAGAGAGAGAGAGAGAGAGAGAGAGAGAGAGAGAGAGAGAGAGAGAGAGAGAGAGAGAGAGAGAGTTCATGATTTTAACAGGGTAAATCAAACGATGCGGAAACCAAATAACACAAAAAGAATGAACACTGCATGAAATAACTCAGGATGAAGAGTGAGTGCAGATTGCAATGCGGAAGAGCGAGATAAAAATGTGAGGAGTGCGTCAGAGAGAGAGAGAGAGAGAGAGAGAGAGAGAGAGAGAGAGAGAGAGAGAGAGAGAGAGAGAGAGAGAGAGAGAGAGAGAGAGAGAGAGAGTAAATTAATGAGGTCCTGGAAAAAAGTACTCAACCAGCTGACAACATGAGAAGGATAGGAAAAAAAAATAAAATAAAATCGATGACTATGAAGACTTGAAAAAACTGATTATATTTTCTAACTGGAGTGTATTGTGAGAGAGAGAGAGAGAGAGAGAGAGAGAGAGAGAGAGAGAGAGAGAGAGAGAGAGAGAGAGAGAGAGAGAGAGAGAGAGAGAGAGAGAGAGAGAGAGAGAGAGAGAGAGGATTTACGGGATCCAGAGCTGTGTGGGGAGATGAAAAGGGACGAATCATAATAAATGGCCGATGATAAATGATGGAAAACAATGCAGGGAATGGAAAAATACGCCACAATTTGAAAAAAAGGTGGGGAAAATATGTACGAGAGAGAGAGAGAGAGAGAGAGAGAGAGAGAGAGAGAGAGAGAGAGAGAGAGAGAGAGAGAGAGAGAATGGGAATGTGGTTTATCACTTATAACACGTATCCCATGACACACACACACACACACACACACACACACACACACACACACACACAGTAGAGGAACAACAGCAACAGTCAGCGCACTAAGCACCACTGGTCACCAATAAAAAGGCCTGCAAGCTTTATGGCGCAGGAGCTTTAAAGGCCATAATAACAGAAGTACCAGAGGGAGACCAGACACGAGAAATTAATCCACAGGCTCACGTACAATGTGCATAAAAATATCGGTATAAATCTGTGTTCATTTAATTTATACGGAAATTAATCCTATCCCCTCTTCCCGGTAGGATATTTTGCGAGAGAGAGAGAGAGAGAGAGAGAGAGAGAGAGAGAGAGAGAGAGAGAGAGAGAGAGAGAGAGAGAGAGAGAGAGAGAGAGAGAGAGTTTCATTTTGCGATCTGATATGAATTGTGTCTAACTAACATTAAGTACGTGGAATATTATGTAACTGTTGTGTTATTGCATGTTTCTTTTTCTTTTTTAGTCTTTATCTGATGATTATTGTTATTATTCCCTATTGCACCATTAAAAGTGTATCAAATTAACACTACAAACATTTAATATATTGTGAACTGCAATTATTATTTTTTTTAATGGATAATTGTTTTTTCTTCCTTTTCACCTTATTCTCTTTCTACTAACAAGTGTCGCAAATTATTACTAAGTACATTGAATATACAGCGAACGTATTCCAATGGTATGTACGAGTATATTTTAATGGATAGTTTTTATTATTCTTATTATTGTGTCGTTCCATCATCCAGTGTGAATTACATATACATCTAAATAGAACTCGAACACCCTGCTCTCATCTCCAGTGTGTCTAACCTCCCGCCTCAGTGTTCACCCTCTGACTGCTATTTAGTACATCTTTCCTTAATTACTGATCACTGTGAGACATCTTCACTTGTTCTACAGCCACCGCCATTCTCTAAACTAAGTAGAAATTGCTATATCTATTCTTTTTAATCTCATTCTTTCTTGTAGATGCTGATAAAGATTTCATGTATTACTGCTGGGTTTGTTCATTGTTTCGTATCGCAGTGAAAGGGTTAAGGGTTAAGTCCTACCTTCTGCCTCAGTGCTAAGTCCTGTAGCGTGGTGACAGTCCCCTCACAGAACCAGAAAACTGCTACACTGTCACCAGATCAGAGGAATTAGTCAAGGAAAAATGATGAACACAGTAGAGGTAAATGCAGAATATTACTAAGCTTTTTTTTTTCTCCTTATTGTACATGCATTACGAGTATGTGTTGATTATATTGCAAGCTTCATTGTCTTGCCTGAAAACTGAACTGCCCCAATGTTCCATTCCTTCTCATCCTCCGCCTTCATTCCTTGCTTCTTTATTTATGATATGATATGAATTGCATACACATATATAATCCAAGGTGCATTCATCATCCGGCGAATGCGCACAGAGCTCTCCTGTAATTCCTGATAACTGAAGATCCTCTCCTTTCTCTACCTGTGCATCGTGTTGATCCGGCCTTTCTTCCTCCATGCAACCCTTCCTCATTTCCGGTAAGTGACGTATTTTCTTCTTATTTTAATCCCTTTCATCCCCGTTTATCTCTTCCACCTCTTTCCTGAAACTCTCGCAACAGCAACACTTCGCCTACAAATTAAATCAGCCAATAAATTACTATCAACATAAATAAATTAACAAATATATAAAAAAAACTTGAATATTTTCCTTTTATTTCCACGGGAAGTATAAGGCTTTTCCATACAACATTGAGCATTAAAGATGAAACACGTAACATGAACACACACACGAGATTTTTCACTTCCTGTAGCGTAGATACATTTCAAATATTTAGTCTACATGGCTTGATTTCAATATTTCAAGAGCATCAATACGTGCGTCTCCTCGTTTCCTTTACTCCAGTCATGCATACGTATATTAAACTTTTTTTTTCTTGGGTAATATGAGTGCACACTTTTACCTGCTTCCTGTTTTGTTTTGTTTTTATTGGAAGTTACACGTAATCGGGATATCAACAGGGTAAAATTTTATGCTAATGAACGGATGTGTACACTTGCTATTTCACATTATAATCTGAGAGGCGCTGCAATATAGCTTTTCCCTTACCTAGACTCACCAGAGGAAACACTTGCCAGAATCACTGACACACTGCACTGCACCCTCACACTGGATACACCATTTCATTTCAGACATTACAACATCACTGTTGCCTTTGTTTCTTTAGATTTACAATGGAAAACATTTGCAGTCAGCATTAATACAACGGATACATCACTCCAATTACACATTATATTGAATATTCATCGTTTTATTATGACGAATATTAGTTTTTTTATTGATCTATTTAATAATCATTACTAACTTTATTATTACTATTATTACTATTATTATTTATTTGTTTATTTATCTTTTTTTGTACGAAGGATAAGAAAATATCATTCCACAAGAAGGCCGCTTTGTCTCAAGAGCGTATATATACATTTTCCCCCATCTTTTCTCTGGACTTACAAAACAAAACAGTTATCAGAAGCACTAACATGGCGGACGTCCACGCTCCATAAGGAAACTAGAGAAAAATTACACAAAAATACCAAAGAAAACAAAATTACAAATATTAGTGTACCTGAGTCTCAAATTCAGGAAAGGAAACATTTTAAAAGACCGTTAACAAGGAGCATTTTCACGGCTCTCAGTTTCACTCTATACATGTCCCCGTAAATCGCAGCACAGCGTCCATAAACAAAGGAAAGGGAAACAATACGTTAAAAGACTCACGTGGATCTCTGTGTGGATGGAAAATAAGCGCGTGTGAGGGATGGAGGAGGAGGAAAGAGAAGGACGAGAAAGGAGAGATGAGAAGAGAAGAGATGGAAAGAAAAAGGTGAGAAGATAGAGCGAAAGTAAGGGAGAGGAAAGATAAGGACAAGAAAGGAAAGATGAGAGAAGGAGAAGGAAAGAAAAAGGTGAGACAGAGGATGGAGTGAAAATATAAAGAAGAGGAAAGATAAGGACGAAGATGATAAAGTGTGTGTGTGTGTGTGTGTGTGTGTGTGTGTGTGTGTGTGTGTGTGTGTGTGTGTGTGTGTGTGTGTGTGTGTGTGTGTGTGTGTGTGTGTGTGTGTGTGTGTGTGTGTGTGTGTGTGTGTGTGTGTGTGTGTGTGTGTGTGTGTGTGTGTGTGTGCTAAGTTGAGTTTTATATATATATGGTGACAGAAAGCCATTTGTACTTTTGAGGAAAAAAACACCTAGGAAATAAAATAAAAAAAGATCGTTTGGAAGAAAGTTACTGGTCTCTCTCTCTCTCTCTCTCTCTCTCTCTCTCTCTCTCTCTCTCTCTCTCTCTCTCTCTCTCTCTCTCTCTCTCTCTCTCTCTCTCTTAGGAACTGACAAAAGTAGCCAATATTTTCCATTACACTTTACTCCCCGTTAAAGGAAAAAATGGGAAAAGTTTCCTTCCTCGAGGGAAACACAAGACTTCCATGGAGCAGTAAATGGGGTTTCATATTTCCTTATGTATCTTCAGTGTGTGTGTGTGTGTGTGTGTGTGTGTGTGTGTGTGTGTGTGTGTGTGTGTGTGTGTGTGTGTGTGTGTGTGTGTGTGTGTGTGTGTGTGTGTGTGTGTGTGTGTGTGTGTGTGTGTGTGTGTCTTTCTGTGTGTGTATCTCTCTCTCTCTCTCTCTCTCTCTCTCTCTCTCTCTCTCTCTCTCTCTCTCTCTCTCTCTCTCTCTCTCTCTCTCTCTCTCTCTCTCTCTGTGTGTGTGTGTGTGTGTGTGTGTGTGTGTGTGTGTGTGTGTGTGTGTGTGTGTGTGTTCTAGTAACTGGTCATTGTGTATTTTTAAGGGCGGGAGATGAGACCTTTCCTTGTGTACATAAAGGGGCAAAGAAAACAGAGGCAAAGGAAGGAAAGAAAATGAGGAAAGACGGGATGCATGAAGATGGGGCAGGAATGCGGAGGAGGATGTGTAGAAAGAGGATGGAAAGAAATGAGGATATGAAAAATGGAAGAGAAAATACAGCAGCGAGAGATGGAATAAGAGGAGGAGAAAGAGGAAGAGCAGGAAAGAACGACCAGAAAATATATTCATAAACAAACATTTCTCAGGAGATTCACGAGTTGAGGGAAAGTGAAGAACACCAACGTGAGTGTGGAAAAATTAAAGTTTCCCTCTCAAGTAATAAAAAATAAGCTTCCTGCCTCCTTCCCTCCACACTCTCCCTCCCTCGACCTTCAAGATGGAGAGGAAAGTGAGGGAGAGATATAGATGAAACTCTTCCTCCAATGGCACTGAGCCAGACAAGTGGGAGAGTGTAGCCTCCTTCCTCCTCTTTTATATACCACCTCCTCCTCCTCCTCCTCCTCCTCCTCCTCCTCCTCCTCCCATCGCCATAATGAAAGCCTATCTCTCCCTCTTCCTTCTCCCTCCCTCCACCCTTCCATGCTGTTAGAAGGAATGGGTGTCCTTCCTTCCCTCGCGAGATGGAAGGATGGAGGAGAAGGAAGGCAAGAATATGGAGAGGGAGAAAAAGGAGAAAAGAATTATGCACGAAATGAGAGGTAGATAAGGCCTCTAGGCTTTCATGTGAGAGAGAGAGAGAGAGAGAGAGAGAGAGAGAGAGAGAGAGAGAGAGAGAGAGAGAGAGAGAGAGAGAGAGAGAGAGAGAGAGAGAGAGAGAGAGAGAGAGTAAAACACCAGTTAACGCCAGATGGGTTTCCTTCTCACACTTTTCCTCCGTCATCTCCTTTCCTCTCCCTCTAGTCCTCCTCCTCCTCCTCCTCTTCCTCCTACTCCTCCACCTTTTAATCTTCCTTTCCCTTCACTGCTCAAAGGCTCAGAGGAAATCTCGAGTGAGCAAAACGGAATTGCTGAAAAACCTGGTTAGATAGACAAATAGCTAATCTCAATTCTAATCAGGGTGGAGTCAAAAGCTTCTCGTCTCATCAACTTAACTTCTGTAACTGACTGTCTTCAATCCCTCACATTCCGCCGCGATGGTGCAGCTCTTGTTATCTTCCGCCCTTATTGCCTTGGTTATTGCTCCTCTCGACTTGTTAATTGTACGTCTCTATCTCTCCGTGCAACATTTTCTACTTACTCTCTGTTTACGTTACTAATCAGGAATTAACTAGTATCTCCAGTCTTTCATCCAGTTTGCGAGTATTTTTTTTTATTGTTTATATTTCAAGAGACACTCAAGACTTATGCAAGACTTTCTAATGCCATTCGGTTTACATTACTGAAGGAAAAACTATATAGGATCCCCTCTCGTTCATTCCTTTTGTAAGTACTCTCTGGAATTCTCTGTCTGTTTTTGTTTCAGGAGAGAAGCATCCTTACACGAGACTTTCTACTTCCATTTACATTACCAAGGAAGAATTAACCAGTATATCCACTCTTTCATCCCTTTTATAAGTACTCTCTGGAATTCTCTGGCTGTTTTTGTTTCAAGAGAGAGAGAAGAATGAAGACACTCAAGACATCTCCTTACATCTCCTCATCTCCTTACACGAGAATTTCCGCTTCCATTCTGTTTACATTCTAAGCAAGAACTAACCAGGATCTTCACTCTTTCATCTCTTTTGCGGGTGAACTCTGGAATTCTCTGCCTGTTTGTGTTTCAAGGAAGAAATATCAAGACCCTCAAAGACACAAGGGGAACCAAAGTTATCAATCTATTTGGGACTTTAGTGAACATTTATATTTTTTGGTAGCAGTAATTGAGTTTTTTTTTTTATCTTTTTAATGTTTGTGCCTCTGGAAAATCTACCTTTCATAATAAAAAGATGAAAAGTAAATAAATGCTATTCTTAAAACAAAAGGCACTATTTCTTCTTCCAGATACATTTTTCAAACTGACGTAAGGTCCATGATGTGCAGTTCTTTTAGTGCTCTTTTAGTTAATGTTCGTTGTGTTTTGAGCGTTTTTCTATCGTTCTGTCGATCTTGTGGTAACTTTATTATTTTCTTTAAGTTAATGATCATTGTCTTGTGAGGGTTTCGATCGTTCTGTCAGTCTTGTGGTAAGTTCTATTATTCATTATTAGTTTCTATTACTGATTACATATATAGATACGCATTCTCAGGTAATATGTGTGGTTTTGAGGTATTTCCGTCATTTATAATTAGTTTCTAGCACTTATATCATATGAAGGTACACATTTCCAGGCAATATTCGTGATCGTTTCAAGGTTTTCTCTGTTATTGCTAGGTTAGGTTAGGTTAGGTTACGTTAGGTTAGGTTAGGTTAGGTTACGTTAGGTTAGGTTAGGTTAGATTAGGTTAAGTTAGGTTACGTTACGTTAGGTTAGGTTAGGTTAAG